>NC_081408.1:515417207-515577207 GCF_030272615.1 Cryptomeria japonica | reverse complement strand
TGAAAGAGTTTAACCACTTGAAGGAGATCAAGAAAGTTGAACTTATGGATTTAAGTGAAGATCTTAGTAATGCTCTTGAGGATCTTGAGGCAGTGGAAAGTGAAAACAAAGATCTAAAAGAAAATTTCCAAATGGCCAATGAATGCATTAAGAAGCTAAGAAAACAAATCTAGAAGTTTAAAATAAGACATAAAGAAGTTAGTGAAGAGCTCAATCGAGCAAATAACAGTATCATATATCTAAAAACCAAAAGTGAAGATAATGAGAAGACCAAGGAATACTCAAACAAAATGGTGGAATGCAAATCAGAGGAGTACGAAAAGCTAAAACAAGAAGTGACAACTCTAAAAGAAAATCTAGAGAAAGCAAAGTAATAAGAAATCAAACCTAGTTCCGGTAAGTCTGATAAGATGATGGCCGAAAATATGTCTTTGGAAAATAAAAAGGATGCAAGATTGGAATCCGACGAATGCTCACAATCCAATATAAATCACAAAGAGGATCCATTTCCAGCAAGGGCAGTTGAGTCCAACAAATTCACCAAGGAGGATAAAGGTAAGTCACCGGTCAAGCGACAACTAAGGAAATACTTTCTTTAATGGCTCCTATTATAAATGCAATAAAATGGGTCATAAGGCAGTGGGATGTAAGAATAGTATGAATCACAATTCTAATTTCTTCTCTAGTAGATGTTATGTTTGTAATTAATATGGTCACAAAGCTAATCAATGTAGGAATCTAACTGTAGATTAAAATAGATATAACTATTTTAAAGGTAGATGTTATGCATGTAATATTTTTGGACATAAAGCTAACGAGTGCAAGTCAAGACAAGCTCCGATAAATATTAGATGCTATAATTACAACAGATTTGGATACATGGCAAGGCAATGCAGAAGGAATGAGGTTAAAGCTTTAAATAAACTAGCAAAGAGAATCAGTGTACAAGATGTGAAGGCTGAAATGAAGAATATATGGAAGAATGAAGAAATTATGGATGCACCTAGCTCTGGTGTAGGTACCTCATCCAGAAATTGAAGAGCATGTGGCTTTGGCCCAAGAGGAGTAATCAAAGAAATATCTTTTCCCCTGCCAAAGAAAGTGAGGCTACAGTGATAGTGTAGCGAAGTATGTGTAAATCCTAAAAAGTGTGTTAAGTTATAACTCATCACGGAAATCTGACATGTCATTGTGAAAATCGAGGTAGTGGATGACAGTGCATAAGCATTTAATGTGAGTTAGTGGGTGGAAGGTTAAAAGGGGATTTTCAACAAAGTTTTATCTCACCGAAAATCAAAAGAGAATTGTAAGTGTCAAAGGCGATCAAGCAAATTAGGGTTTCCTAGTGAATCTGTCTGAGTTGCAATCCATTGAATCTTCTTCCATGGCTACTCCCGTAGTTTTTGACATAAAGACTGAGCCTCATCCAATATTTAAGAAAAATTTGTAGAAGGCGATGGAGATTGATCTAGTAGGTTCATTTGCCAATATACTTGTTGGAGTTGTGTGGGGGCATACATTCATGTGGAGCCTGATGAATTTAGTCACTATGGGAAGATGTTGAGTTCACAGATAGACGAGATGATGGGAAACAACCTTGAGGTAAAACCTGAATTCAAAACCCTCGTTGAAAAGAAATTGAATACCTAGAATGATTTTCCAAATTTCTACTATGAAGATAAATGGGTAAGAATATAAATGAGTAGATTCCATGATGAATTCTTGTGGTTAGATTAGACCTTTGTTATCACTAAGGAAGTAATAAGGGTTATTACTAGTTTGAGTGATTCTGGGGCCATTCTTGTTATGAAATTGGCAAAGAACAAGGATGTCGTGGAACTAACAGGGGCACCCTATGACAGGCGATCCTTGTCCATCACTTGTGTTAAGAACAAGGTTGAAAAGTATCTCTCAATAATGATAGGAAAAAAACTTTACTTTATCAAATAGGAAAATTCCATCTTTACCATGGCGATAAACACAACTTATGAGATAGTTGAGTTAAACAAGGATTTTGATCTCTATGAAATTTTGAAATAGAAATTATAGGGCAACCTTGCGTAGTGCAAAATAAAGTAACATCCTTTCAAGTATGGAACCCTAGCATTGTGTACTTTTTTCTATTTTCTGCAAGAAATTCCTAGTCAAGGGAGAGTACTTTGGTATGCAGACAGACCGATAGGTCATCGTATTGCAAAGTGGTTGAGGAGATTTCCTAACAATGTGGTGCTAGAAAGGAAGAAACGTTCACCTCCTATATCTCTCTCTTTCAACTCAACATGCAGAGGAGACAAAGGATTCCCAGTAATTTTTTTGAGAAATACAACGAAGATATTACCTTCGTGTTCACAACCGAAAAATGCTACATGGAGGCCGTTGTCCCAAGGAAAATTTGGATTTCGTCATTTCGTTATGAGGTTACTAAGGACATGATAAAAGGTACAAATCAAGTGTTGTTGAAGAGCCTTGCAAATGAAAAAAAAAATGATTTGGAATGGTTGTTGAGAAGTCTTTGAAGATTCACATGGAACATACCAAGAAAACTCGAGAAAAGAATGTGAAGAAAGTCATTCAGGAATCAATGGAAAAAGAAAATGTAACTAAAGAAGAGATTATAGAATATACATATTTCGAAAGACTAGCTAGTTCATCCGAAACCCTTGCCAAAGAAAATTCGAAGGTAATTCCCCCATTTGGCTCCCCCAAGGAAAAGAAACAGAAAGATGTAAAAAGGAAAACTATAGAAATTGAATCTAAGGAAGAAGAACCAAACAAATACCAAATACACGTCCGGAAGTCCAAAGTCAAGAAATTTAAGAGACCCCTTGATGTAGATAGCTTGTTTGAGTCAATTACACAAGGATAAAGCTTGAAAGAGGTAGGTGATCTCTAGAATGAAGCTAGTAATGGAGATAAAGATAGTATAATAAAATCCTTTTTATTATATTGTGTTAAGTTAGATGTGGTTGCAGAAGAATTTAGAAAGGATATACCAGATGAATTGTGTAAAGAATTAATTAAAATTAGACAAGTTTCGGGAGAAGAAGAACAAGTCATTAAGGATCATGCTTTTGATTTTATTGGTTCCACTCTCTCTCTCTCGAAAGAAAAAAGGCACTCTTATAGAAGCCTATAAGGAAGAATTAAGGACAAAGAAAATGTTGGGTAGTCTCATGCTAGGAGAATTAGATGCTAATGAAAAATTTCAGGAAGAAACCATTAAAAAGATAACTACTATAGCCAAAAACCATGGAATGCCACCAACTACTGATTTCGGTACCATCATTGATACTTTTGAGGATGTGATTTTTGATCCCATTAATAATGTGCCCATTATGGATGATGTAATGAATGTACCTAAAAATTTGGTTGGTCCTCTGATAAACACTGCTTCCAGAAAAGATAAAGAAATTGAAAGCTCAAGTGACATGACAAAGGTAAAGAAGGATAGGTGACAACAGAACAAGAAAGAAGTGAATCTGAGTCGAAAGCAGTACCAGAGGGAAAGATAGAGAATCAAGACAATGTATCAAGTGAAAAAGTGATTGTCTGTAACTAAGATTGGTACCAGTTCCAATGCAACTAATGGCTCTTGGAAGAGTTTGTTCGCTTCGCCTCTTAACATCCAACCTATAACTTCATGTAAATTGATAGTTTACTTTACTAAGGTTGATCTGGTATAAAAATATCAGATTGGATAAGCTTTTCTATCTTCCGCCAGATAAGACTTTATAGCCTGAATGTGAATTAGATTTGGATGCCCTCAGTACCGACAAATGTAAAGTGTTGATAAGTTCTTTGAAGAATCACTAAAAAAAATTGAAATAAAAATATGAGAAAGATAGAGAGGAAGACAAAGAGAAACTGTTACTTGAACTTACGAGTAAATGTGAGATTGCGCATCAACAACGTCTCTCCAAACTTATCTCTCATGGTCAATCATGTCTATCAAACGAGAATGTACTCTTCTTATACAGTCTTCAGTGGTCAGATGCCATAAAAAGTATTAAAGATGAAATCAACACTATTGAATACAAAATCTGGCAAGCCTATGCCAATTATCAGTTAAATCAGGATCTATTTGGTTTCAGCAGATTGGCTATAAAGGAGTTGCATAAGAAATATTTTGAGCTACAGTAGCAAAGAGACAATATAATTCTTCCTTTGGGTCAATTGAGAGACATGTGCAGTGAAAGAATATCTATTATGAAATGTGCTCTTTCCAAAGCTCTATAGTTCAAGTATTCCGACCTCGTTTCAGTGCAAGAAGCAGAGTAGGTGTATCCATCCTTGTAGGTATAGATTGAGTTCTTGACATAAGCCATTTCACAATAGGACAAGCATAAAGATTCATGGACAACACACATTTAGATGATCAATAAATTCTCCAATTAACCTAACCTAGTCTTTCTCTCTTAGGGGGAATTAAGTTTATGAACTTTTTGTTCTGGTTTTCCCCTTTGTCATTGTTGTCAAAGGGGGAGAAGTGCAATGTGATGTTATGTAATGTAATACTTTCAAACTATTTTCTAATTTTTTAGTATTTTATTTTATAACTTTAGTTTTCGTCTTGAGAAAACCCATACACTATTTTTGTGTGTTGCCATCAATGACAAAGGGGAAGATTGTTGTCTTGTTGTCATTGATGTAGTCTAATCTGACATATATGTTTTGGTGTGGTCCGGATGTTTGTGTGCTCTGGAATATGTTTTGGTCTGGTTTTTGCTCCTTTAATTATGCAAAGTATGGAGAATTATTTAATATTTATCTCACACGATTTTGTGATTGAGCAAGGCATCTTAGGTCCTATCTGGAAATGTTGAAGGCATGCTCTTCAATGTAGTTTTTAGATCCGGTCCTATCCAGATTTGAAGGATGAATATTCTACAAGTTGTTTTGGATTTCAAATTGTAGTCGACATTGTATGAAGCTATTTTCCAGTAGCGTGTGTGTATTTTGGTCTCATCCCTTCTCTGGTTGAGCCGACTTCTCAGAGTTTTTGATGCGGATATATAAACAATAGTTTTACAAGATATGAGTACGGTTGTTGAAAAACAATTGATGTGTACATATTGTATATGCGAAATTTGTGAGAATGTGAATGTTGTTTAGGTGGTATATGTACAGTAGATATAAAAGAATTTATGTGCTTCAATAAAAATGTATCTCATGCATATGACAGATGCAATTCTAGTAGTTCAATTTTTGTATTCAAACTATAAACCTATTCTCTAGCAGTGAGCCCCCACCGACAGTGAGCCACCTTTGTACTAAGTAATTGGTTACATAATACACTATACTTGAGAGTTCATCCTCTATGTGGTTTTTCCCATTATTGGGTTTTCCATCTATAAATCTAGTGTTATGTGTTAATTTCCTTTATTGCATTTAAATTTTGTTATGTGATCAGTTAGTTAGAAGTATTAATAAGTTCAAGGGAATACTAGTTCATCGCTCCCCTCTCATTATTCCAGATATTCAACCATTACCTTACATTTGGGGAAACTTGATATTCTTACTTGACCTAAGGTTATCCTTCTTTCATCAAGCTTTTTAGAATTGATTTTATGTTTGCATTCTTCTTATTTCAGATTTTTGTGGAGTTTAGATCCACCCTAGGCATGTGTTTCATTGATACATTCCATGCCATGGGTTTTCCTAAATCTTTATCTCTACTATATTTACTTGCATGCCTTGTTGAGTTTATAATATTTTTCACACTTTATTATATTTGATTCATCTATCCTTGATCTTGTTATGTCCTATGATATCAATGAGGATGTATTTTATCTGAAATAATTTTTCTATTATGTCTACAGTTCTCCTTCATCATAGACTCGATTATTATACTTTCTTCTTGGATGTGCTCACTTCATATGTGCATGAGCTTCATATTTCTCATCCTATTCGTATGACTAGTGATAGTGATATTCATGAGGATGATGTTGTTTTCCCCTGAAATACCTTTTTCTTCAAATGCTTTAGATGTACCTCATATGAAAGGTAACAAGGTTGCACTTTCTTGTGGTAATTAGGACATTGTTGCTCACCTTACAATTTTATTCTTTGTACATGTCTTAATATCCCTACTTTTATATCCCTAGACTTGTATTCCTTTGGTGGTGCATCTCATAAGGAGTTGAGAGGTAGTGATATTTGTGAACTACTTTCTTTTGTACATGATGATTATGTGCTTGATGTTTTTGATATTAAAAAGTGGCCAAAATGCAAGGGGGATGACCCATAGGAACATTAAGAAGATCAGTGGCAAGACCACTGACCGCATATAAACAATAGAGTTACAGCCTTTTGCCTCTATCAAAAACAACTATCATTCTACGAGAGTTTATTAGAATTAAAGTAGTAATAAGCAGAGTTTTAGATATTTGCCACGCAGGGCAATAAACATGGAAACTTAAACAAAAGCATAGGCTAAACCTATCTGCCCATAGGCTACTAACCATAAACAAAAAACCAGTATCCCTCTGCATTCAGAGCATTACTTCTTTTTTCCATGGCTCCTCTTGGGGAGGAGCTTTCTTGCCCATTCCTTGGTGAGGAATTTAAACAGAGCCTTGTAGTCCTCGTCATCCTTGCCTTTACCTTTGGACACACTTTCCTGCATGAGGCACAGGGTGGTAGCCAAGCAACGCATAACATTCGGCGCAAATTTAGAAACATCATGCATTTTGGACTCCGCCGCCTCCAGTCTACTGGTGATATCTTGCACATTAACTGAAAGGGCCTCCATCTTTTTCTCAAGCTCCACTAGGTTGTTTTCCTCCTCCTCTTTTATTCTACTTGCCTCCTCGACAACCATCATTTTATCCAATCTGAAAGTCGGGGAGGGGAAATTTGCAAGCTCCGGACTTTTTGAAGAGGTGGGGCTTTTAGAAGCCTGGGTGGAGCTAATAGAGTAAGGGGTCAGGTTATGGTGGAGCGAGACCACATTATCAGTCAGGATGGAATTATCAGTGTCATGCAAAGAGGAGGGGTCTCTCGGGGATTTTTTCAAGGGTTTAGAGGCAAGCCTGCTAGAGCAACGGGGGGTATTGGCCTCATCAGTAATATCCATGTCAGAATCGATCTCCTAGATTATGACTTTCTTAGGAGTTCTGACCTCCTCAGGGGAGTGTTTTTATTTTTCTTGCTGCAAGAGCCAATTTTTGGGAGCCGAGGGGGGCTAGCATCATTTTTAGCAGAAGGGTGGGTCGAAGGGCTAGTATTAGTCACATTCTGGATGGAGATGGAGCGGGGCGGGCAGAGGGTGAGGTGGAAGTTGTACAGATGAAGAATCGGGCCTTGGTGGAGGATTGGGAAATCCTTCCCTTTTTTCTTAGCTTCAACAATGTCCTTAACATTAGCGTCCAGAGAATGCAGCAAAAAAAATGAAATAGAAATAAAGTCTTTGTTTCTCAAATGGTTAAGGAAAGGGAGATGGTAGTAATAGAAGATACAATACCTTCCCTCTAGTGTGAAATACTTCATCACAACATAACATACCTCATCCCACGGGGGAGGGAGCTCCTTCATGTTGAATCCGCTAGCCCTCTTAATAGGGTTTTTGCCCTCGCGGAAGAACTGGTTCAAGCTGGTGGTATCCGCAATACGGCTCTACTTTTTCCATTTTATTCCCTCCGTAGAAAGACCCGTCGCCTGGGCTATGACCTCTTCATTGATTTCAAACGAGATACCTCCCATGGTCACTCTTCTGTCTTCCCAGGAAGTCACAAATTGTTTGGAGAGTCTTTCATCATTACCCTTCATACTTTCCATGAACTTATCAATGCCGCCCTTCGAACAGATGAACTACACCGCCGGTTTTTCTCTTAAATCATCCACTTTATCGGGTTCCAGTCTAAGCCTGTCCCCCCCATTCTTGGTTCCTCTAGCTTAACAGAGTGAATGTGAGTCCTTCCAGCAAAAATACAGAGCCGAAGCAGAATTAAGGCAGAGTTGATATAAAATCTGTGCCGAACACGAGATAAGAGGACGTAATAATCGGGATGATTATTATCTCTTATGTCCGAGTAGATATCAAAATTAGGAAATCTACTAGGAACATGCGGACCTTCAATCAAGCCAATGTGATTTGACCTTTCCCTTCCTTCACCTTTATCGTCGCCAGTTGGCTCCGTCCGAGTAATAATTAGAGAATAATCATTCCTGATATCTGTATTGTCATCATAATTCCATCCTTTGTGAGAGTGGTGACTAAGCCTGCCTTGGATACGTGGCCGTCCAAGTTCATAATGGGCAATATTCCCATCCCAACTTAAAATTTGAAAGTTGGTTTCCTTCATCTTTGGGCAGATAAAACGGTTCCATCTTGGACAAAGGCTTTTTACCTCTCCAAGATCCCCTTGGTGGTGACCGACAGTAGACTAGGGTCCCTCCAACATTGTAAGCCATTTTGCAGCCTTCCCGTCACCGCCATAGAATCGACAGCTTTGTTTGCTTCTCTAAAGATATGTCGGATGGTGAAGCCGTCCAGGTTGGCCAGAAGGCTCCTGACATCCCTCAAAATGGGCTCCACTCTCCAACCAGCATTAGATCTCCCTTTCACAGCTTCCACAATAATCTGAGAGTCTCCTTCAATTTCCAGTTGTTTAATTCCTATGGAGTTAGCAAATTTCAACCCCCATAGGAGGGCCATTCCCTTCGCTTGGGTGATAGTATTGTTCTTTAGGTTGCCCGTGTAGGCTGCCACAGTGTTCCCCAAATGGTCATGGATGATTCCACCCCCCGTTTGACAGGTATTTTGGGCTGAACCATCAAAGTTCAGCTTATACCAATGTGATTTTGGGGTTGACCATTTGGTCATCTTCCTTTTTATTATTGGCACTATTGTTGAAGATTTCAAAACCTGGGGGGAGCTTCCATCTTTCAGCAATTTTCTTCTCTATCCAATTAGGGGGGTTATGAGGGATTTTCCATTTTGTCACTGCAATATTTTCAGAGATCATCTTAAAGCAAATGTGGGCAACACTATCAGGAGGAGTTTCAGTAGCTCTGAAGATTCTGTTGTTTCTTTCTCTCCATAAGGCCCAACAAATGTTAATACTTTTCCTACATCTCATATTTCTTCCATGAGTGTACATAATAGTTTTTATTTATGGTAGCAAGCATTATGAGTGATCTAAATCCTAGGAGTTCTATGAGACACCATTTTTTATGAGGACCTATATATGTTCTAAACATTTGGAAGAAATATGGAGACATTACATTAGACATAGAAGAATATGAGAACTATAATAAACCATTTATTAATTTGCATGTTTTGTATGCAACACTCTTATAGAGATGCATAGTTATGTATTTACTTCTCTAATGTATATAGTATATGTCACTAATTATTTATCTTCATATATTATACATGGATATTTATCATTTACATGATTGTGAAGATGGAGGCCATTATGGATGTTGAATCTAATTGGCCTTACATGTATGAAACTTCATCTCTTGATGATTAAGATTATGGTTGTCCATTGTGCTAACAAGTAGCATGTCATAGAACAACTTCAAAGTATGTTATGTAGTGCTCTAATATATCACTTGGTATTCTACAATATCCTAAACTTTACACCTTGTGTGAACTAATACACGAGAATATAAATGTGTAGCATAAAAGGTGTGTGCATGAAAATAGAGACTAAAAGGAGATCAAAAGTGATCACTTCTTTCCTAAAAGTAGCAAAAAATAATCTTGTATGAGAAATTCAAGATAGCCATGCTCAAATTTCAAATACGTGACAAGAAAAAGACTAGTTGTAGTCAAAATCTAATTTCTAAACTAGTAGTTTTACAAATAGTGGAGATTAAGAGGGTCAAATAGAGGGGGCACACAAAGTGCTCCTATTTTTTTTTAATTTTTTTAAAATAAAATTGTATCAAGTGTGTCCCCCTAAAATGTTGAATTTTTTAAGTATTAAAAAAACTACTTTATTGTTAATTTAGCTAACATCATGTAGTTGATGCCTAGTTTTTCTGTTTATTTTTAATATTATATATGATTTTTTACTAATTTTCAAATTGGACACATCTTGAGAAAAAAATAATTGTGCCACCTCCCCCTTAATTTTTGAAAACTAATAAAAATTATTATTATTTAATGCATATAGAATGGAGTCCGAAATGCAATTTTTTAAAAATTTGGATGAGTAGATGAAAAATGAGACCAAAAGCACTATACTTAGGTTTTTGTAAAAAAAAGGGAGAAGACATTAGCAAAAGAAATTGAAGATGAAAACTTTAAAAATTTAGATTGAGAAAAAACATAGTTAGAAAGGTAATCTAGAGCTAGGAGTCATCATGCAAATTTTTCATATCAACATCAAAAACTATGCAAACTTGATGGAGAGCATAGTCAATATATATTTAATTTTCTATATCAAAAAAAGTCTTTGGGCATTGACATGCAAGTCCAACCCTTTGGGTTGGTAGTTCCCAAAGCAACAAATAGCATGAGTGTGTTATAATTTACTTGCATTTTTGTATATATAAAAAATAAGGAATGGTCTAAGTGAATGTGAATCCCATGATTTTGGACCTATGCTATATGGTTTTCCTACAGATTGCATATTCTCTAAAGTGAAAACATACATTTCACGATTTTGAGAAATTGAAATCATTGTTTGAGTAATCTATCACATTTTCTTCTACTATTGAAATAAAAGATTGCAATTGCATGTAATTTAAATTGAATTTTACCTAATCTACTATTGAAATAAAAGATTTAAATTGCATGTAATATAAAAAATAAGGAATGGTCTAAGTGAATGTGAATCCCGTGATTTTGGACCTATGCTATATGGTTTTCCTACAGATTGCATATTCTCTAAAGTGAAAAGATACATTTCACAATTTTGAGAAATTGAAATCATTGTTTGAGTAATCTATCACATATTCTTCTACTATTGAAATAAAAGATTGCAATTGCATGTAATTTAAATTGAATTTTACCTAATCTAACATTAAATTGAATCCACTATAATAGCTTTAAAATAACTCTTAAATAAATTTGAAACGCATTCTCATTATTTCTCTATTGTGTTTGGGCAAGCAAGTAAAAAATGGGTTTGGGAGACTTATTTTTTTTCTTTTATGGCTCACAAAATGCTAGTGTTATAACATGCACACATTATGGATTAGTAATGTTTGAGCCTATGCCCAATATTTACTAATCCGCAATAGTAACACATTATAATGTACTTGTATTATATGCTATATGGACCAAAAAGTGGTCCCCTCTTTGTGCACACACCTTAAAACATACATAGAGTCGTTAATGAAGCTATGTAGTATGACCCTTAATGAGCATGATTGTTGCATGATGCAAATAGTTTCATAAGAGATAGATGGTAACTTATTCCAAGAATTGCATGGAAGGTGTAAGGAGGAAGGTGCAATATTGTACATTGTAGTGTTAATGTATGATGACGTGTGCACTTGTGCTACAACATATAGATTAGTCACCCTTTCTTCAAAGACAATCATCTTGATTTTGCTTAATAAAACCTGTGTAAACTAGCATGAAGACAACATAAAATATTTAATTGATAGAATCACTTCAAGAATTTAGTATCTCTTACTATTGACTAAGATGGTGATGCTCCAAGAATTTATTGTGTAGAAACCTTAGAGATGATTTGGGTGGGGATATCCAATGATTATGCCACTATAACTAATTATCCCAATGTCGCTTATTAGATAATCACAAAAAGGATAAATAAATATATGAGAAGTGGTATTGGCACATGATATATACATCTCTAGTGTTATAGGATTCAACCCATCCCAAATTATAAGTGTGTGGATGAGGCATGGTTGAAAAAATAAGACATGCAATAGTAACTTCAGAAATGAGTTTCTTCATGCTACTATCATTGATTAAAAAATTTAAAGGTTTCCCTTGCATCCACATTTATGAATTGAATAGGCACCATACTTTTGCATTGATTATGTGGATATTGTGATTGTTGCTTGAAGATAAGTAGATTCAAAATCTATGTTCTCCACCTCTAGTTTATGATAACACTCTACTTTTATGTATGGAAATATATTCTTATGCTCACTAGATTTTGTGTTAGAGTGGTTGCTAGATTTGCATTTATCACATTATTTACCTAGCTTGGATAATTATCTCTTATTCGAAGAAGACACATGCTTTGGCATAGTGGATTTTCTCATTTTACCTTAGTCTTAACTCATTCTCAATGATAGTGACATAGAGATGGGGCTTCTCCTATTGTCTTGACCTCTGCCAACTTAAGTTTGACTCAATGAATGGTTGTATGCAATTGAAATACTTGAGGAGTCTATATTGATTTGAATAGAATGTGCACAAATTCATATAAAGGTCATGGAAGGAATAGATGTAGGCACAATCTAATTATTCATTTCCTTGTGATAATTGTTGCTACTAAATGTAGTTGTTATCATATATATCTTTAGGATATTATTCATTCTTGAAGGCTACAAGGAAATTCTCCAATATAGGCTTAAATTCTCCTACTGTTTGGTCTTCCTCCCCAAAATGCATGAGATTGCTACAAAGAGAATTTTGGGTGAATGCAAGAAGTTGGGTTCACTTTTTGGTAAAAAAGTGAAACTCTTTGTTGGTATGTGAAGTCGGCTTTCTTTATCAAGCATTGATTAAGATATTGACAATGAGTACAATAGTGAAATTATTTTTGGGACTTACTATTGTTGCCTATACAACATGTGTACATCATGTAGTTGTATGTCTCACACTTATATTTTTGGAAAGTATTCTTCCAATAGAATTCAACAACTTGGATGTCTTATGGTTTACTTAATCATGTTTTCTTTTTGCTATGAGATGAATTGTGGATAGTTTTAGCAACAAATTATTCTTGAGATAATAAAATATCACGAGTCATTTTCCCATGGTTTTTCTAGTACATTACAAGGCTTTCCATGTAAATTTATGTGTTCTTCATTTATTGATTTTCATTATTTATTTATATATTGTATTATTCTCAACAGTCTTTCCTAAAAATTAAAAAAAAATATAGTTGGAGTAATGTTTGAAGCACGTACACAAAATATTTACATGGTGAAAAAGTATGAAATGCAGGATTTGTTTCTCTATTTTAAATATGTAATTTATTCTAATACCAACATGATAAAAGTTGATTTTGTATAGGATGTACAAAAGTGGATTTAAAAAAACATAATATGTTTTGGGCCAAAGCATACATGTGTATTGAAAGGGAAAGATAAACCAAATATGCACCTTTCAATATTCTATGCTTATTTTTAATCAAACATTCAACAACTTGATACAAGCACATACTATTGTACCTTTAAAGTCAAAATTGACATAGTTGATTTTCCATCACATTAACCTTTAGAGGAAAGATAATGTAGCTTATAGATATTAGTAACTTTTAGTAGCATAATAACATGTAATTTAACACTTGAAGAACATGGAAAGCGAAGAGTAAAAGAAATATATAAAAAAGAGAAAAAAAAATACCAATACACATGGGAAAACCCTTTTGAGTAAAAAATCTCACACTCCAAAGCATCAAACTAATGTATTGATTTGTAATAGTTACAATAAAATTTTAGGCTCAAAGCCTTGATATGGATATTTACATCTTGCTTCTCTATAAGAAATTTGATAGCATAATCCTACAATGAACAATTCTTCTCTACACCCCTCAACCAAACACCCATATTTATAAAGTTTATAAAATAGGAATCATCTAGAAGTGGACACCTAGAAAGGCCGCATAGAAAATTCTTATTGCTTGTACTAATGCACAACTCTACTTTGCATTCCTAAATGCCTCCTTGCATGTAACATGCAAAATTCAACATGCATGGCACTTGCATGCATGCATAAATGCCTACGTAGATTACGTCCCACTTGTCACAAATATATAGTGTTTACTCTTACAACTGTCATAATTTGTCATATGACATGACCCATCATAATTATGCCGAGATGCATCTACAATGACATACAAATATCCGTAAACAAAAAATTGATATTGAATAAATTTGACATGTAGATGATAGGTAAATGCACACATGTTTCAGTTTCTCTATAAGTATTATTTTATTACTCTGAATAAAATAGAATAATTGCCACTTGTGTCTAAGTATATGAAACTGTTACATCTTTAATGAGAGTGAAATATTGCAGCATTATTCTGCTCCATGTCCTTCTTGACAACTAATAAACATGCAAGATAATTATGTGATATCTCTCGACATTATTTTACATATATATTTTTTAGATTATAGGTTTACTAATTCTATCATAATCAATCATAATTATTTACAACTTATGAAACGTGCCATAAATTATGCTACACAATGGGGTTCATAAAGCATGTGATAAAGTGGGATCTGCCTACTTCCTCAAATTGAGGATGCATGACATCCTAGTCACTTACCATAAAGTAATATCTTAGAATAAACATAAAATATTACACAGACATAAAATAAATAAATAAAATAAATTTTTGTTAGGAACTTGCAAAGGTTGAAAGACCTTAATTCTCAACATATATGCTTAAAATAATTTGACTTAAATGAGATTATTTCAATGAAAAGATGCATATGCTAAAGAAGCTTGGTCAACATTTTTTTTTTGTAATTTTTATTGGCCCTAATTTTTGTTTTCTAAAATCCCTAATGTATGATGAAGACAATTTTTGAGCTAAACTAATTGTCACATAATTTTAAAAATAATCGAAAATTTGAAAATTAATAATATGTTATTTAAAGTTTATGAGTCTCTTTATTTAAAAGTTAATTAATAAATAAAAAATATCTCCAATAATAAAAAATTACATATTTGAAAACTAGATGTCATTAGTTATAATGAGTTTTGATTTGGTCTCCCTTTTTTTTTAAATAAATCATCAACCATATTATTAAATTCAAATTTTTCTTTTATTATTAACATAGCATTACACTTGTAGGTCCAAGGCTAACGATTGGGTTTCCAAGCCTCTTCCATGCCTAAAATCAAAGCAAAATTGTAGGATTCAAACTTGAAATTTAATAGAATGCATAAACGTTCCCAAATGCATATATCTATTCTAAAAAGGAATGAATACATGGTCTAAATGGAAATGGGTACCCATTTAGAAACAACTACTCATTTATGAAGGAGATCTTGAACCAAAATGGGTATTTGTTCCATATAGGTAGGAGTTTAGGTTGAGCACTTTTTCTAAATGAGTATGTATTTTTTAGGAAATGTGACTTGTTTTAATCAATTTTTTTGTGCAAGACTTCCACTAAACTTGTGGACTCAACTTCTTGCACTCAACCTTTTAAAGTGCAATCTTAATCCTCTTTTTGTTATAAAAACCCATTTATAGAGAAAAATGAGCATGGTCATTCTAACTAGTGATCTACAATATTTGTATCTATTTTACCCTAAAAATAGGAATCTCTAAATTTATTTAGAACTAAAGGGGACTTAGATATTGGAAAAAAAACTAATGATTACATCAACAAAAACAATCATTTGAGGACTTTTGTAAACTAGAAAAATAAAAAGATTTATTGTTCAAAAGAGTATTTATGATTTCATCTTTGATCATTGCACATGAATGAAACTTATTCCTTCACCATCAAAATGCATTTGAAATGACTTGGAAGGTTGATGGATCTTGTAATTTGATGTTGAAGCTTAGGTACTTTGATCTCAATAAAACATGTAAGATGAATTGCTCTAATTCCAATGATTTGGATTGTAGGTGATTTGGGGAGTAATGCTCTAAATGGGGATCTAGATTGTTGTAAGAATAAAATATAAACATGGAGACAAAGTAAATAAGGACTTCAATACAAGAACCTAAATAGTCCTAATTTATTAATCTACATATTTTGTATGTGGCACATTCTTATGAAGATATGTGGTTGTGTGGTTACTCTCATATAATGCCCACATTGTTCATGATTAACTATCTATTTGCTTAAAAAAGTTGGTAAATAAAACTATCCTAACTTGTCCTCATGATCGACCATCCTTAAGATTCAAATATAATCCCCACATCTAGCCATTAGCCACCTTACTTTCTATTTGTGGTGCACAATTGAACCAAGTCGTTTATGTGGTCACGGTTTGAATCCCAAACCTTTCTATTTGAACTTCTTAAGTTAGGCCCACGTTTCCCTCCCTTACTATTTGCTATGAGAATTGAGAAAAACATAGCTTATTTCAAATTGCATGTCAAGGTGTTGTATTTAAAGACAAACCTTGATTCAATTAGACCATTCAAGACAAAGAAATGGATTTATTGAGCACATCTATAATTTGATTAGAAAAGGATAAGGAATTGTTATAACATTAACATTGCATCATCATTCTAAGAGCATATTATGTGATTGATTTTTGCCTTCAACCATTTTCTCAACATTATAAAATCAATTTGCCATGTGTCAAGGAGAATAATACCATTATAAACTACTTCCCAAAGGTGCTCTAAACATTGTTTCTTCCTTATTAGCACTTGTCGTAGGCAATACTATGTGGCATTCACAGAACCCAATCAATCAATTAGTTTGCACCAGTCAAAAGTGATTATTATTTTTCCTTTCAAAATAAACTTGTTTTTTGTAAAGTTGAGATTTATATTTTTAAATTTAAAATATTGTAGAAAATATTTATCTACACTATGATTGGTTTAAACGAATTGGTGTTATAGGAGCAAATTTTTAGGAATGATAGATTTTGTAGGTTTTTTTTGGATTTCTTTGTATTTAAAAAAAAAATGTCTATTTTAATTTTATTTTTTTAATTTATTATTATTTATAATCTTGTAAATAAAATATTTTTTCTAAATAGATATATAATTTTTAATAATTATTTTTTATGTCAAAATATAGATAATAAAACCAATTATAGGGATTTGATTAGTTTAAATTAAATTAAATTAAGTACAAACATTTTTATTAAAAATTACCTAATTATTATTTGTATTCTTTATAACTGTATTTTATATATCTTTTTGAAATCATTCTATTTTTTAATACTTTTTGAAAATCATAAAAATTTTAATTACTTTTTTTTATCGATAATTATATGTATTTTATTGATATTCAAAACAAAGAACATAAGTTGTAGTATCATTTATCCGACATCACAAAGAAACATTGCCAAAATTTGCTTCAAAACGATGTCCAGAGTCTAACAAAACATCAACTAGAACCCTACTCCCGCCTACTGCCTTATACACCCATTTATACAATTTAGCAATTTAAAACATATAACAGTCGATCAAGTAACTACATAAAAAAACTTTAAACAAAAAAAAATGTTTTTCTTTTTATTTCTTCCTCACTACTTTCAAAAGCCCATTAAATAGTTTATTTTCCATTTTTTATTATTATAATATTGTAAATAAAATATTTTTCCTAAATAGATATATAAATTTTAATAATTCTTTTTTTTTTATGTCAAAATATAGATAATAAAACCAATTATAGGGATTTGATTCAGTTTAAATTAAATGAAAAATTAAATACAAATATTTCTATTAAAATAAAAACCTAATTATTATGTACAACTTGAGTTGGCCTAGTGGTGGAGAACTTGTGGTCTTGAAAGAGAGATCACAAGTTCAAATCCCATAAGGGGGTAGGGTATGTACACCTTATCGGCTTCGGCCCATTATCGATAAAAAAATAAAATAAAAATTATTATATGTATTCTTTATAATTATGTTTTATATATCTTTTTGAGATAATTCTATTTTTTAATACTTTTTGAAAATCATAAAAAAATTAATCATTTTTTTTTATCGATAATTATATGTATTTTATTGATATTCAAAATAAAGTACATAAGTTGTAGTATCATTTATCCCACATCACAAAGAAACATTGCCAAAATTTGCTCCAAAATGATGTCCATAGTTTGACAAAACATCAACCAAAACCCTACCCCCGCCTACTAGTATTCTATCGTATGCACCCATCTATACAATTTAGCAATTTAAAACATATTATAACAGTTGATCAAGTAACTACATAAACAAGATTTAAACAAAAACCAATGTTTTTCTTTTCATTTCTTCCTCACTGCTTTCAAAGGCCTATTAACCCACTGGTCTTTCATCTTGAATCTTGCTTCTAGTTCTTTCTCTGACCCCGCCTTCCTCTTTCATTTAGATCACTCTTGTTCCTTTGCCTGTAGGTAACGAATCAACGAAGCCCAATCGATATATGCTTCTACTTTGTGCTCATCCTTGTTCGTCCCCTATGCCTAGTTATAAATGACATCAGTTGTTGAGGAGTCTCCTCATCTGTGTCCTTGGCCACCTCTGCAGACATAAACCTTGCCCCCAAAATTGCCCTTTCCAACATCGAATCCAGACCATACAACCAATCATTTTCCACACAACCCTTCAAAACACCCATTCAACATCTTCTTTCCATCCAACCTCCAACCCCCATGCCGCCACCATTAACATAATGTCTATATTCGTCATGTACCTATGTTTAGTCGTCAAAAAATGTTCACCTAGAATGATTTCTATGCTCTGAATGAAAATATCTTCATCAAATTTGAAAAGATTTTTTGACTTTTCTTAGTGACTTTGTCCATAAATGCTAATTGTTGTCTTGGCGTAATCAAAGAAAAGGTGGCTTCCATATTAAAATGTAGTTGCCACCTATCCTCAATTGTGAGTACCAATTGCCATCCATGTCACATCACCTCACCACCACCCTTTCATTAATAGCTTCTGAAAATGGCGGCCTACTATTCCAATTCAGAGATTGAGCTCAAGATTATGAAAATCTTCCACTGTATCTTTCAACCCATCATCAAGAGTCGTTGGCCATTTGGATAGCCTGTCCACCATGTCGTTCCTTTATCTCATCATATGCCCAACTTCAAATTCCTCAAAAGTCTCTAATAAATGCTTGGCAACGGTTATATATTTATTCAAATTCTAGATATGTATTTCACCCTTTTTTATTACATTAATAATAATCAAGGAATCTCCTTCAAGCTATATTTTTTAGGAACCCAATTTTTTCTCCATTTTCAATGCTTCAATAGCCATATGAGCCTTAGCTTCATTGTTCGTTCCCTTTGCAAGTTTTGAAGCTCCAATTGCTACAATATTGCCCTCCCAATATCTTGCCACAAATTCGATCAAAAAAATATCGTGCCACAAATCTAGCTCCCAATGATCCTAGGTTACCCTTTGAGGGCCCATCAAAGTTAGTTTAATACCATCCTTCCCTCGGATTGGACCACTCCACCACCTTCACCTTCTCGAATTTCGAATTAGCCCAAGCAAGCCCATTAATAGACCAATTTTTTAATCATTTTAATATATGCATAATAGTTTAATAACTTTTAATCATAAATTTAAATATTTTTCATTGTCATTCAAAAATGGTCTATTTTCACTTTAATAATTATTAAAAGTTATTTTATTAAGGCCAATTATAATTAATACTACATAAATATAATTAAAATAATATAATATTACACTACAAATTAATAATTAAATTTGAGATTAAGTTTATTATTATAATTATAATTATATAGATTTTTTAAATTAAATTAGGATTGTGCTCTTAAGAAAAATATATATTTTCACTATAAAATTTGTATTATATTATAATTATTTATATTATTTTATTAAAGTAAGAGTTATAGTTAATATTACATAAATATAATTATACTAATATAATTTTAAAATAATAATTATTCAAAATTATAATAATTAAGAATTAAAACAAATATTTTTAGTACAATTCAAATTCTAATAATTAAAAATTAGAACAAATATTTTTATTACAATACTATGACAACAAGTACTCGCCACTACGTGGCATTTGTTTTACTTTAGATATCAGACCAAGATAAACAACCAACATTTTTCTCAATTATACTCATAGGTCTATTTTTATTTCCATTCATAAGATTCATTTATGTATCTTCAAACTTGATTGAACCAAAATTTGAAAACAACCTAATTCAAAAAAAAAAAAACATTCATAGTAATATTCAACCAGTCATCAATTATCCAAATCAATTGAATACTCATATTTCTTTTAATTTTCAATTCTATTGTTCTTATCTCAAATCTATCACAACTTTTAAAAACTTACTTGCTATATAGAAATTTAATTTATTTCCCTAATGTTCAATTGAAGAAGAAAACACACCACACATAGAATTTGTGAAAAAAGATGAGAGTACTAATCTTATTCCAATAATAAAAAAAGATGTTGTTAGGGGAAGCGTACAAGTAGCCGTTATAGCTAACTTCACGCATCCATAGATTTTAAATGGTACATCAGATTTTGTGGATTTTTTTATATTGTTTCTGCTTACGACTTACTTGCTTATAGTTATTGTTTTGGCTTCTAGTTAGTAACGATGCACGCTATAGGATCCGTTATGCGCACAAGGGTCAAAAAGTACACATTTCAAATTGTCGCCCGATACCTGCTTAAAGATGCCCTAATAACCATGCACTTACAATTGCCAGTACTTATGCCCAAATACCTAGTAGTCATGCACTATGGGTACCAATAAAGGAGCACAAATGGGGCAATTATGGTCCAAAAATGCTAAAAAATGAGCGGCTATTGGTACACATGGAATTTATTAACGAGCTTTTAGTTACTTGGTTTTTCGTTTTTTAAAAGTTAGTAATTGAAGGGTTGGGTGTACAAGGAGTGAGTGGTTATTGGAACATGAACATATACTCTTCCCCTACTTATAAAAGCAAGTGGTCATCTAGCCAACTATTTAGCAAGTTATATAAGAGCAAAAAGAGACATCGAGAGATATGTCCCTTATATAACTTGCTAAATAGTGATAAAAGAAAGTGTCTATCCAACCAACTATTTAACAAATTATATAAGAAAAAAAAATTCATGAAAAGATATGTCCCTCGTTAATTTTCTAAATAATTATAAAAGAAAGCTCCTATCTAACCAACTATTTAACAAGTTATATGAAATAAAAAAGATGCATCTAAATATGTGTTCCTTATATAACTTGCTAAATAAAAGTAGAAACCAATAATGGCGTGACTAATGTGTGAAGTTGTTGCAGAGACGGAGGGAGTGGAGGCTTTGGAGGAAGATGACGATGGAAAGAAACAAGCCCAACCAGTTAACGGTGGACATGAAATTCCTCCACAGGACCCACACCATACCGGAATTTCCTCAGGTAGACCCTGTCCGGGTTTGAATTTATTGTACGACAGTGTTAGTATACAGTAACTTGTATGGAACTTCGTACTTGTCTTTCAGTCAAAACAAAAATTGCCAAAAATGCCCACTGATAGGGAAAGGTGTCGGATTCATATATCTTTTTTAATATGTTACTGTAGGAATATTAAAAAATCAAGAGTTCAGATCAGTGATCTGAAGTATTGTTCTTTATAGGTGACCTCTAGGTTGGTATGTAATGCATCAAATTATTAATAAATCAAATCTAGAATCTGGATTATCTAAAATGGCAGTCGAAATTAAGTAAGCTGATCTAAGAGAAATCAAGAGTATAGTCCAATGATTCGAAACATTGTTTTTTACAGGATGAATCTTCATTATTTTTTGGATGGTGTGTAATGCACTTTTGTACACATTGTAGAGAAATTATAAATCAAATCCATTGTTGGCGTAGTGACTATATCGACAATGAGATCCCTCTCCACCACAAGTACGTGCTTTTGGTGTGATGGCAAAAATCTACATGGTATCAGAGAGCAGGTCATCGGTTTGAGTCCCTCAAGCCCTAGACCCTTTGTTCGCATAAGCTTGGCTTATCGACGTCGTACGTAGTGGGTACGAATCCTACATGGTGTGTGGTTGTATCCGGCTCTATCGTGTGGGGGGTGTTGGCGGAGAGACTATATCGACAATGAGATCCCTCTCCACCACTTAGTACGTGCTTTTGGTGTGACAACAAAAATCTATAGGGGTTTTGGCGTAGTGACTATATCGACAATGAGATTCCTCTCCATCACTAGTACGTGCTTTTGGTGTGATGGCAAAAATCTACATGGTATCATAGTGCAGGTCATCAGTTCGAGTCCCTCAAGCCCTAGACCCTTCGTCCGCACAAGCTTGGCTTATTGACGTGGTACGTAGCGGGTACGAATCCTACATGGTATGTGGTTGTATCCGGCTCTATCGTGTGAGGGATTGTTGGCGTAGCGACGATATCGATGATGAGATCTCTTTCCACCACTAGTACATGCTTTTGGTGCGACGACAAAAATCTACATGGTATCAGAGTGCAGGTCATCGGTTCGAGTCCCTCAAGCTCTAGACCGTTCATCCGCATAAGCTTGGCTTATCGACGTGGTACGTAGTGGGTATGAATCCTACATGGTACGTGATTGTATCCAGCTCTATCATGTGGGGGGTGTTGGCGTAGAGACTATATCGATGATGAGATCCCTATCCACCACTTAGTACGTGCTTTTGGTGTGACGACAATAATCTACAGGGGTGTTGGCGTAGTGACTATATCGACGATGAGATTTCTCTCCATCACTAGTATGTGCTTTTGGTGCAATGGCAAAAATCTACATGGTATCAGAGTGCAGGGCATCAGTTTGAGTCCCTCAAGCCCTAGACCCTTCGTCTGCATAAGCTTGGCTTATCGACGTGGTATGTAGTGGGTACGAATCCTACATGGTACGTCGTTGTATTTGACTCTATCGTGTGAGGGATTGTTGGCGTAGCGACTATATCGATGATGAGATCCCTTTCCACCACTAACATGTGCTTTTGGTGTGACGACAAAAATCTACATGGTATCAAAGCGCAAGTCATCGGTTCGAGTCCCTCAAGCCCTAGACTGTTCGTCCGCGTAAGTTTGGCTTATCGACGTGGTACGTAGTGGGTACAAATCCTACATGGTACGTGGTTGTATCCAGCTCTATCGTGTGGGGGGTGCTGGCGTAGAGACTATATCGACGATGAGATCCCTCTCCACCACTTAATACGTGTTTTTGGTGTGACGACAAAAATCTACGGGGGTGTTGGTGTAGTGACTATATCGACGATGAGATTTCTCTCCATCACTAGTATGTGCTTTTGGTGTGCTGACAAAAATCTACATGGTATCAAAGTGTAGGTCATCAGTTCGAGTCCCTCAAGCCCTAGACCCTTCGTCTGCATAAGCTTGGCTTATCGACATGGTACGTAGTGGGTACGAATCTTACATGGTTATATCTGACTCTATCGTGTGAGGGATTGTTGGCGTAGCGACTATATCGACAATCAGATCCCTTTCCACCACTAATATGTGCTTTTGATGTGGCAGCAAAAATCTACATCTATAGTCTAGACTACCTAAAACGACAACTAAAACGGAATGAACTGATTCAAAAAGAATTTCAAAAAATTTATCCAACACTCTGAAACATCACTCCTTATAGAATGAAACCCCATAACTTCTTAAATGATGTGTAATGCACCCTTATACACATCGCAAACAAATTATGAATCAAACCCACAATCCAAACTCCCCAAAACAAGAATGGAGAGTGAATGAACCTAAACCAGAAAATCCTTCAACCTTGACTCTATCTCCGAACACTAAATGCCAAGAGAGAAGATCCCCAAATTGAGAGCTCAACGCCCCAGTCCATGCCTTTCCGCTTTCAAGTCAAAATGGACAAAATAAGAATAAAGTAGTAGTAGTACCGGACGAGTAGTACCTAGAAATCGTTTCGATTTACCAGTCTGTGCCTGCCCCGGGAGAGGGCTATTTCGGCCTTTTCCATGGCCGCAACTTTAACTCTTCTGAAAAAATGGCAGAAAGGCTATACAGAGTCTATTTATTTGACTGAAAGGCCCATGAAAGTCCAAATGAAACAGATTCTGAGTCACACCACACAATAAGAAATGCCACGTTAAAGCAAAGCTATCACAGCTTCGACGAAATGACAACAATTACAGAATTGAAAATGATTCATGCATGTGAGATTGAATGATTGGTGATCTTATAAATGCCCACTTCTTGCATAAGGTTTAATGACAAAAGTTCTTGCTAAAGAAGGCATCTTGAAGTTGGATGACACTCTGCTTCAGCTGAAAACTGTAAATTACAGTTTTTTTTTCGTTTTTTATAGATTGATTGAATGCTAAGCTTTTTGTATAACTGAAGCTAAAAGTACTACACTTAATGCCTATACTAATCTGGGCTTCTTTCTGTTTGTTTATCAACAGGGATTCAACTTATCAGTGAACTCAAGGATTTCATCAGATCATCCACTCATTTATACTGGATGGTGTAGAAGCCAGTAGTATAATCTGTGGATTCTTGATCGTTTCTTCTTTCAAATTCACACTTCTATATACTCAAGAACAAAATGGATTCTGAATCTAATTCGGAGGGTGTGAATCCAGCTCCAGTGAATAACCAGAGCCATTGGAACCCATTTAAGATTTTCTTTGTGGGTTGCAGGTGAGACTGTTTTGCTCCATTGTATTTTACTTGTTTATCTTATGAACTTAGATTTTATCTTTCATTTATATTTAGAATCTGAGAAAACTCGCTAAAGATTTAATGCTCTGTTTTGTCAGGAATACACTGAAACTGGATACACTTGGGAGAGAGATTACAAGAATTGCAGTTCCAGCAGCATTGGCATTAACAGCTGATCCAGTTGCTTCCATCATAGACACAGCATTCATTGGAAGGATAGGTAGGCTGAAGTTTCACCCTCAGATGTGGATTTTTAGTTTGTTTGTTCTTGGATTTGATCATGTAAATAATTTTTTTGTTTCGAATTATATTCCATGATACATTATCAAGATGAGTTAGTCGTAGAAGAGAAAATCATTAGTGTTTAATTTTTTTATGGAAGGGTCTTACTTTCAGTATGAATTTGAATTTCCATTTTTATGATGATAGATCATAGAGCAGGATCCAAAACTTCATTAGAACACATACATAATCATCTAATCAATCTTAGAAACAATACAAAAACAAACTCAATTCTAATAACAATCTTGTAACTGACTAATAATGATTGCCGTGCTTGTTTGAGATTCAATTGTATAAACTTTATTTGCATTAACGTTTCACATCAATACTTTGACTGATTAATAATCATTATCACGCTTGCTTCTCAATTCAACTGCGTAGCATTTCTTTTCTTTATGACTCTCTCATCCTGATTATAGATCATGGAGTGTGATCCAAACATTACAATTGAATTCAAAAATATACACAATCATCGTCCGAAGAAGAGTGGAGGGTCTCCACTCTTAGAAGTCCCCGGGGCCAACAGAGGAGCCTTTCGGGGCGAAGAAATCAGTCTCATAATCATTAATTATAATAACAGACTAGATATGATATCATGAATATCCCTGCCATTCTTTGATTTTTTAATTCTTTTCCCAGAACATTAGTCCAATTCACGTATTGCTGTGATACACATTTTCCTAGTCATCAGACAACCGTAGTTATTTTCCTTTCAAATTTTTGTACGGGTGGTTTTTTTTATTCAGTACTTTAATCACTGCCGTTTCTAGGTGTTGTTTTATAAGCTTGCCTTCCTTTCTCCCACCGAGATTTTTTGTCGTCTTGTTGGGTTTCCAATTTTTTTAATTTTTGTTAGTTGTATTGGAATAATGTTTCAATCTTTAATTGTTGTCGGTTTGGAGTTTACTTATAAAGACTTAATATGATTTTATGGTCATTGCTTTGACCCCTTATATAATTTGATTTCTGTAGTATTTAAGTTTAATCTAAATGATTGAGTCAAATAGAATTTATGGTGTATTATAAAATTAGAAATTAGAATTAAATTAATAATCAACATTCTTGAAATAAATTTATTCTAATTTTTAAAATCAAATTATATTCTTGTTTTGCTTGATTAAAATGCCACACTAGAAAATTAGGTATTAGAATTAAATTAATAATCAACATTCTTGAAATAAATATATTCTATAATTTTAAAAACCAAATTACTTTCTTGTTGATTTATTTTTAAATATATAAATTAATCTAAAAGATATCTACAATCGATAGAATTGTTTGCTATTTTTAAATTCTTGTATGATTTTATAACAACAAATAAATTCAAAACAATAAATTACATAGATTAATTTATTATAATTTTTTTCTTCTAAAATTTGTTAAATTTATTTACTTATATTTATATTACACATAAAAAATAATACACTATTAAAAACACTTTTAAAAATCTATTATAAACATTATAGATTAAATTAATTTCTTTAATAACAATTAAATCTTATACCAAATATAACAAGATAAAACATATCAAATAAAAATGCAATGACACTATTATTAAAACATAAATTTAACTCTATATATACAATATACATTTAAAACTTAAAATTATACAAACAAGAATATAAGAATAAAATACCATAAGATGATTAATATGGAACTCCCTTTCACTTTATATCTTTTTTCTTGATATTAGAAATATTTTTTATAAGAATTAAACCTAGTATATTTTCTTCCATATAATAAAAACTTTACCAAATATCCCTTAAATCGTCATTTAAAAAAAACTTCAACTATATTCAACATAATAATAATTGTCCACCTTCATAAATAATATTTTATTTTTAAAGATTTTTAAAATAAATTATTTAACTCATTTAAATTAAATTAATAGTTAATAAGTATGATTGTGGAATTTAATCTAGAATAAATGAATAATATGTTAAATAAATAAATAAAATTATTATGAACAATAATTTATTTTAAGATAAATAAATAAAGTTATAAAAAATATATAATTTAAATAAATTATTTAAGAGGTTAAATTTAATTGGTTAAAGTATTAATTTATTATTGTGGAGATCGAAGTTCAAATCTCAATAAGATATCTAATATAAAATTTTAAGTTGTGACTCTTAGTCTTCTAGGTTTCTAGTGTGGTTGCTTAAAAGGAGCTATTACTAGTCTCATGGTTGTGCTTGCAAGAGCTTATACTGGTCTCATGTTGATGCTCATATGAAAATTCAATTGTGTGTATTTTTGCATCAATATTTTAGAGCACACTTAGTGAGTCATCATTAGAAAGAGGAGAGTGATTCAAAACTTTGATACAAAAATACACATGGTTGAATCCAAAAATGCTCTCACTTAACTAATGGTATTTAGTTTTAGGAATGATGTTAATTTCACTATAATAGATGTCGTCAATGTGCTAGAAAATTAGGACATGTTATGCAATTGAGGTTGGAAAAATTATTGTCTGTTATATTGGTTCAATTTCATGATTGTAGAATCAATCTAAACTCTATTGAATATGATGCTGGTTTGAACCATTGGATCTAAACTCTATTGAATATAATGCCAATAATATATTTTGCTTGATGTTTAGAACTCATGTCTTAAAAAAGTGATGTTAATAGATATTATTTAGGAGCTTTCCAAAATAAGACTCCTCTTTTTTAGTC
Organism: Cryptomeria japonica; assembly: GCF_030272615.1. Classification (NCBI taxonomy): domain Eukaryota; kingdom Viridiplantae; phylum Streptophyta; class Pinopsida; order Cupressales; family Cupressaceae; genus Cryptomeria; species Cryptomeria japonica. Next base: position 515,549,775 of record NC_081408.1, on the reverse strand, counting down.
AAAATGCAATTACTAAGTTAGTTGATACTATGCAAGTATTGACACCATTTAACAATTCTTTAATGCTCCATGACCTAGAACTGACACCATTTAACAATTCTTTAATGCTCCATGACCTAGAACTAGATTGATTATAATGAATAAAAGTTTGAAATATTTTATGCTTTAGTCAATTCATAATGGTTAGTTGGAGAGGTTCAACGTGTATAGATTTTTAAATTTAATTTTTAAAAGTTTAGGAGACATTTTTGCATAAATTTACAAATTTGACTTGGGTGGATTCCATATCTACAAAAGTAATCCAAGATAATTAATAAATAATATAGAGAATCAAGACTAGTCTCTCAAGATGTGTGATGGTGGAATAAAGTTAAAATCAAGTTATTAGTCATCTTTTACACAAGAACATGTTATTTTGCACAATAGTCATTGCACAAAGTACAACCCAATCAAAGAGAGTCCAAAATAAAGGAAAGAGCAAGAAATGCACTTATCATTATTGCAATTGTATTTTTAACAATAATTAAATAAATAATAATAATTATTGTTTTTTTAGAAATATATTTGAACTAAAAACACATACAGAAAAATTTCTATAAGATAGATATATTTTTTATGCGTCAAATTTAAGTATTATTATCTTTAAACTATAAAATTATTATTTTTATTAAAAAATAATATTTCTTAAAATTATAGATAGTAAAAAAAGAGTAATAATGTACTTGGTAATGACACAGGTCCTTAGATTTCTAACCATGAAATTATTAAATAATTTAATATATTTGACATTTTTTTTTGCCCTCACTTGTTAATTCTCAATTACAAAACAAAATTAAGACAAATGTTGGAAAAAATGTAGAAAATATTGATAAATAAAGTTTATTTTTTTATTTTTTAGGTCTAAAATTGTCAATTGAATGACTTGTTATATTCCTTAAATTATTCATCATCCAAGATTGTTAAATTCAATTCTCATGGAATCACTTGCCATTATGTAGAGATTATCCTTCCTTTAGCACTAGGTAGAATGAAATCTATTTGATTCTTTGCAATTAAATTAGTACTAACATGAGTTTAGATGTCAGGGTTAAATTATAACTTTTGTAGATTTATAACAATGTTTGATGTGTCTAAGACTGGAAGAAACATATGTTCATATTTTTTACATTAGACAACCAAAGATAGGGTGTCAAGTTGATCAAAAATAAAAATCACCATCCACTTGCTCAATAATAGTGTAAAAGCCATGTCAAAAGGTTTGATTTCTTTTCATTTGGATCTTGAGACCTCTATTGTTGAATGCACAACTAGACTTTGTCTCCCACTTCAAATTCATGAGGGAATTTTCAAATTAGTTTGTTGTAATATCTCATGAACCATTTGTTGCATAGATTGGATTCATTTGGAATGAATTTAGTTTTTTCTAAATCCATTACCTTTTTCACACGAGCAATGTTTCTTCCAACATGATATGTAGCTCCATACAAATGGGTGTCAACACTTGGAATCTAATATAGACTTGAAATGGATTATGTCTCGTGGAGGCATGAAGAATTCAATTACAACTACATTGGACATAGAGAAGATTCTTATTTCATATGAATGCATGCTTTAAGTGATTCACAACCTTTGTCTATTTCAAATAACATCAATACTTGTTTAGGTGACCACCTAAATTTGTAAATGACATTTTTATATAAGATATTTACGATATTTTAGATGAAGCAAAAAATATATTCATTTCACTTTTTAATGAATGTGTTAATGATTTTTTATGCAACATTTGTATATTCTTATATTTTCATGTAAGGGTCCATATTGATTTGTTGATTTACATTTGAAGTAATCATTGACAATATATAAAATAAATATATTGCAAGATTACATAACATAACCACAAAGTATTATACTAACAATAGGAACCACCTAGAAATTTTGTTATAATGCTAAAATATAGAATTTTTTTATAATCATAAGAGTAGAGTGTGTGATTTTTTCATAATGGTGTGCCTCATAAGATATTTATAAAGAATTGAACAAATAGAAGTAGGTAGATGGTCTAAGGTTATTTTCAATGACACTATGTGCAAAAGAACAATGTGAATGAAACAAAACAACAAATGGGCGAGCAAATGTAATATTTACTTGAATGCATGCCTCACAAATAGCAAAGAGATAAATACTTTTGTTATGGATAAGTTTTGCAAGTGTTTGTGGGGTAAAGTGATGATGATAGAAGAAATAATATCTCGAGGAATTCAATCACACATATGACTATCAACTAAAAGCATACACAATGGCTAGTATTATGTGGAGAGCCAAGATTCTTATTATTTAATTAAGAACTAACTCTCTCAACTCTGTCTGATGTGAAATAAGGTAGTGGAAAGGACCTATTGAAACATGAGAGAAAGGGTGTATATTTTTTGCACTATTAGAATGACGAAATTAAAAATACTTAGACAAACATACCAATACTATTGTTTGTTATTCTTGACTAGAAAAATGATCTAAATACAAAGATAAAAAAATGACTAAGACTGACTGCTTATAGACAATCAAATGAAAAAAGTGTATAAGCGGAGAGACTGTCCTATAGTAGGGGAAAGGACCCAGTAGTTGAGCATGTTCCAATTGTTGTGAGGGTTGTTGATACCTTTTGTTCCAAAAATTGAACAAATAAAACCTATTGTTTGAAACAAAAAATATCAATTTTTGTTAGGAAATGTACCAACAGTTGTTAGGAAATGTACCAATAGTTGTTAAGAAATGTACTAATATTGTAAAAAGTAACCAATCAGGTGATGCCACATCGGCTGCACAACTATTGGGGTCTCTAATGCACGCCTATTGGTCTCACTTTTTTTTGGGGCTGTTTTGGACACCTTGGCAAAAAGCATGCTGATGTGGCATCATATTTGATGATGTGGCCCTGAAACCTTAGTTATAAGCAGGGGACTTGCCAAGTAAGCTGCTGTAAAAAAATCGGAGTGATTCGAAATTTCCAAGTAAGATTTTGAGAAGCGTGAAGTTAGGGTGCACGACTACTGGGTCCTTTCCCCTAGCTTCATTCAAATTTAGGTGACATGCTATAGGATCGTCTATAGGACATGCTATTTGATAATCTTAAAAAATAAAATTTCCCCCATAACAAATAAACCTGAACTAAAAAATTCATTGAGTTGAGTGATAGTTGGGATTGAGCGCGATGGCGGGGGGAGATGAGATACGGCATATACAACAGGGTTATCTGTCTGCATCTAGCAAGAGCAAAACTCCGTTTTCAGAGATTTTGAATGGCAATACTTCTCTGAGGCGCAATTTTTTGTGTTCCACAAAAACCCTAAGCCGTGATGTTAAGGAGAATGAAGCGCTTGTTGCAGTCTCGGTGGTATACGGGACATACAATGAATGCAATAATGTGGGAAGGTTGTTTCATGGTGGTGGCAAATATTACAAACTCCAAATTTTATGGAGTAACACTAATCTCATCCTTGTATTGGTAGCACGACAGCAGAGGGCCTCTTCTTTTCCTCAATGCACAACAAAAAGAGGCTCAGAAGGGACATGATGTGGACCGTGACTTTGAGGCTTTCAATTTCAGGTTTGCTGCCTGAGCCTGGGGCTAAAAATGCTGAGATGGAACAGGGCGTACCTAAACTTTTCTCCCTGGGGCATGTTCCCTTGTTACTGTTTGAAGGGGTGCCAGAGCGGGAAATAGAAGGGGAGATTGGTACGAGATCCTTGGTGTTTAAATGTTTAGGAAGGAGACCTTTCGGCAATACTTCTCAATGGATTAAACCGCTCTAGAGCAACATCGCATTTCGTACTCTTTCTCTGCATGATAACGGCTTTTTCTTGGTCAATTTTCAGTCTGTTAGATTGTTACTGGGTGTGGAACAATGGTCCATGCTTCTATGGCAAATGTGGTATTTTTGTTTTCCCTTGGTCTCCCTTTGTTGATCCTGTTATGGATTCAATTATTATGTCTTTAATTTAGTTACAGTTGTATATTCTTCCTCTAGTTATGAGGGATAAAGGCCTGATTAAGAAACTTGTTTGAAAAAATGAGTGTTATCCTCTAATTTGATGAGGAGCTACCTTATACTCAATCCAAATTTGTGAGGGTTTTCGTAATTGTGGACTTGCCCTAGTCAATCTTTTACACCATCAATATGTGCTTTTCTAGTGTCTCCAGAATCCCGTTTATCAATTTCGAGCGGTTTCCTTTCGGATGTTTTAGGTTTACTAAAATGGGTCTCAAATTGGCAGAGTGTTCTTCCATGCTTCCCTTGGGCTCGTGTGTTTTCCAACCACAGAAATGGATTCCAAAAGTGGTTTCCCCTAATGTTGATATTGTTAAACTAAACATTTAGGTTCCCTGTTGCGCACCCTTTCTCTGTGTTGGCTGAGAGGGTAGATTTGGATAAGGGTGAAGACAAATCCTCATTCCAGTTCCTATGGATTTGTGGTTCTGTCTACTATGGCCAACACATATTTTTCTGAAGGAGTCCGAGGCTGACGTTTATTGCAATATCATGTCATGCATTTTCAGAATTTGGAAGAAGCTGCGGCACAAAAGATCGTAGAAGATTTCTCGGCCTCCATTGAGATTCTATCTTCTTGGTCATCTTGGATTTCGTTTGGAAAACAAGAAAATTGTAGAACCACAATGAAACATGGAGGAAGGAAGACTGAAGCCGAAAGGAGTTGCATGGAAGGGTTTGTCAATCACATGAATTTTTTATTTTTGTAATTTGAAAATATTAATAAATTGGTAGATCTTCACAATTTTTATTATTAAAAAATAATATTGTCTTAGTCATACAGTCCACCGTCCCTTTTCAACTTTAAAGGAGTGCATGGAAGGGTTTGTCAATTATATTAATTTTTTTATTTTTGTAATTTGAAAATATTAATAAATTGGTAGATCTTCACGATTTTTATTATTAAAAAATAATTTAGTCTTAGTCATACAGTCCACCGTCCCTTTTCAACATTAGAAAATTTTAAATTTAAATGATCGTTAATGCATATCTAATTGAATTTGCCAAATAATAAGTTAGAGAATTGAAAGCCTTTAATCTGAATAGAGCAACTTTTAAAATTAGTAGAGATTTGAAGGATAGATTTACATAATATCTGTTGCTTCAATCAGTATTTTCTAAAATATAAGGGAAATTCTTATGTATCTTGTAATTTGTTTGGTTTCAGGGCCTGTGGAGCTTGCTGCTGTAGGGGTTTCCATAGCGATCGTTAATCAGATTTCAAAAGTATTCAACTTTCCCTTGGTAAGTGTCACGACATCTTTAGTGGCTGAAGAAGATGCTACCACTGAAATGGTTGTCCAGGGACCGTTAGACATTGAAAAGTCTATAAAGGAATGCACAACCAATCCAATCAATATTGAAAAAGATGTAGAAGATGCTACAAAAGGGGTGGTTGTTGAGGGGTTAGAGATTGCAAAGTCTATAAAAGAATGTCCAGCCAATCCAACCAATAATGAAAAGGATTCTCTAATTTCTTGTCCTCGTAAGTATTATCTGTTTAAGTATAATTAAAGGTAGACTTCAATTATAAATTTTTAATATAAAACATTATTTGTTTTAGAAATGTATTTTAATTATAACTTTTAAATATAAAGCATTATATATTTCAAAAGTTATGTCAATGAAAAAACATCCTAGAAGGTGAAAGGCACAAACTTATATTAATGTTTTACCTTGCTTCCCTAGTAATAATTACTTAGAAGTGTGTGCTAATTAGTCCTTTTATCTTATAATTATTAATTCATATTATGAAAATATCATTAAAATAAATTTAAGCACTTCTAAGAATTATATTTAAGAAACAAAAACCATAAAATTTATAAATATAATTTTATATATAATTAAAGAAGTTTAAATTGAATGGATCAATTAATTTGACATTAACTTCTTTTCACTTTGTGTCTCAAAAGCCATAACTTCAGAGGCGGCCAACACAATCATAGATTCCACAACTGCTACACTATGTATTGAAAAGAGACTTCTTCCATCAGTTTCATCAGCATTGGTAATTGGTGCAGTTCTTGGCATTCTTCAAGCTTTGATTATGATTGTTGCAGCAAAACCCATCTTAAGCATTATGGGTGTACATGCGGTAAGTTGTGCTACAATTTGTTGAACTGCATGCCCAATTGTGTGACATGGTTTTGATGTTTGTTGGTTAACGATGCTATCTTTCTTGTATTAACATTTTGATTTCAAATCAGTGAATCCTTATACAAGAAGGCTAGAAGAAAGGATGCATGAAACTTTTGATATAAACCACTGCACAATGACTTATTAAAAATGAAAAGGCAACCTATTGGATCATAAACTAATGAGCTATTACTTATCGAGAATTTTTTAATTGCATTTACAGAAATCACCTATGCGATCTCCTGCAGAGAGGTATTTAAAGTTGCGCGCATTTGGTGCTCCAGCAGTAGTTATATCACTTGCAACACAAGGTGTATTTCGAGGGTTTAAGGACACAATGACTCCATTGTATGCAACATGTAAGTAAAATTCAAAAACACTTTCAAATGACACCAATTTGTATATTTGCAAGATTCTGCTAATCGTTTTGTGTTTTGGGTTATCATTACGTTGAACATGTCTTTACCTTTGTACATTTGATATTCCCTTTGTCATTCACATAGTTTTAGGTTGCTCATACTAAGGTCAATTATGAACCTAAACAATATCTACTATGCTTATATAGAACATATCAAGTAAGGGAGTCCTTAAATTGTCAGCTTTTATTTGTGTTGGAAGGAAATTTATTAGTGATCAACAGTGGTGACAAATTTGATCAAGGTTGAATCCTACGTATTTCAATATTGTATTGCAAATTTTGGAGATGCATTTGTAGGGACCTAGAGAGATCTGAAAGGGTTATTTTAAGACTCAAGTGCATTAGTAAAATTCCTTTGGTTGTAGGTGTACAATAAGCAGAAAGGACCATACAAAATGAGCTCCTTAAATAAACCAAGGGAATACAGGAAGAAATATAGGTGTTAGGTTAAGTTGGCTACAATCTTTGCTTCAGCCATTGTGATATCCAGAAGGATTCTGGCTATATTTTGATCTGCAGATCGACTTCAAGAGCTTGAATGTTGTGGCTATTAAATTTACGTTCCTGATTCCTTTCATGGACTTTTATTTTGGAGGAGGTTGCTTTAAACACTATTTAGTATTTTCTCCTTTTGGGGTTGATTTTCTTGCTTCGAAAAAGTTAGTGTCACAAAAGATACGATAAAAACCACAAGTTCATGATTAATAACATTACTTATGTTTACAATAAATGTAATAATTTTTATGCATTCTCTTTTGGGCCTTGGCTTCTTCACCTATTTAGCTTTTTGTAACGAAAAATGTTCCAAATTAATGGAAATACTTACAAACACTTATCACCAAGGTCCCTCCTATTAGCACCTTTAACAAGGTTTGAGAAAATTTCAGAACAAGCCCTTGGTATGGCTTTTCTTTTCTTGAAAAGTTTTCAGGAGATTGACACAAACTATGTTTGAGCAAGATAATTAAAAAGCTTTACAGTATTTAATTAAATAAAATTACATAACCACTAAATTTGTGTATATAATTTCACAAGAAAAATATGCTTTATGAATCGTCCTTTAGGAATTGAGGGAATTCTAAGAATCCCTTATGGACTTTAGTTCTTTCTAGACATGTTATATGACTAGCCCCTTGTCAATTATGAATAAAAAACCATGAGTTGAAATAATAGAATTTATTCAAGAAATTTAGGTTCAGGGCTAACCTTCAACATACTTGAATGCACACATGCTCTCTATGTGATGAATGTTTGCAGGAATAAAACAGAATAGAAGTTTTTTTAACATCCATAAGGTCATAGGGGGTCAAGGGAATCCTATGGGACAGTTTACCAACCATTTTATCTTCTGGTGATGATCTTTTTCTATTTCTCTTGATGATGATTTCTCTTATTTTCTCAATCTTCTTTGAGCTTTAAACAAATTTTTGTAAAGAAACCACTGCTAAAGTATCTACATTCTGGCTCAACTGTCACTATAAGCTTCACACTCAAATACAAATTAAAATAACTATCTAACTTAAGTTTCCCAACTGTACAAAAGTCACGTCCTCTCCTACCATTCTTCTTTTGTCTCTTCTATTTGCCTATTTCACATTAAAGAAATTCTGAGTTATTTTGGATCAGTCTATGAGCATCTTTGCTCTTAAAGTGGTATTTGCTCTTATATGGGCCTTTTGGTTGTGAGATCACATGTAGGATTAAATTCATCAAGATTTCCTCTTTCTCTCTAATGTCTCCTCTGACATAGTTGTGAGAGATTTATAAATAAAAAATGTCTTTATATTTGTATTGTTATTTGGGCATAAATTCAAGCTGATATTCCATTTGTTCATTCATTTATTGTTTTGGTTCATCCGAGTTTGCTTTCTCTTATTCACTTATTGCTTCTGGATTCAATTGTGTGTACAAATTTTTATCATCAACATTTCGAATCACACTCCGTGATTCATCATCAGGATGAACAAGAATTCTAAGGAGATGAAATCCAGAAGCTATGTTACCCCGAGTTTCCGGGACGGGGACGGCAGGGGATGGGGGTACGCGTTTCCAGGACGGTGATTTTTTTTGCCAATTTTGGGGACAGCTAGGGGATGGCAAAGGGGACGCCTATATAAAAATAGGGAAAATTAAAATATATAGGGAATTTTAAAATATTCATATGAAAACACAGCTAAAGCATGCACATATACATTATAGAACCCTTTACATATAAGAACTAACAGAGTTCTTATGCCAAATTATGCCAAATTTGTGTTAAATTGAGAGTCAAAGTCAAATTGTGTATAGAATTCATTGTCAATATGCAGAATTTATGGGGACGTCCCCTAGGAGTCCCCTGTTCCCGGGACAGGGACGCCTGAAAAAAATACCAGGGACGCGTCCCCAGGTAACATAGGAAGCAATTAGTGAATAATAGAATGGATTGTGGAAATCTCATAGCTTTAATCTGCTTTCTCTTGTTCAAAACTTTTTTGATAACAACTTGAGGACATTTATTTGCATCCTCAATTATTTTCAAATATCTTGGAGACAAATCATAGCAGCTGCCTCAACAGGAAAGGTACCTATTTTTTGCTAGAAGAACCTCACATGGAATTGTAGCTTTTATTTTGAATTTACTTGTAATCAGTTACTTTTAAATCCTCTTTATTTTGTCCCTTTTTATTTTGGATGTGTTGCTATCCCACACTTCACACACATAAGCACCACTAGAACCACTAATGGCCCACTAGAATTCGTACAGATTTCCAGTCCCATAGCTCAAACTTGCTACTTGTTTTGTGCAATGCAGAAAGTGCTATCCAACATCCTCCTAACTAAGTTTATTGTTTAAGTCACTTTGTTATATATCCCAGGAGCCTCCCTTCAAAATGATGGTTAAGCTCATTGTTTTATTTCAGTTGGAGAAGATCAAGATTGTGGTCCTGCTAGCGTTTACTTGCATGCCTACCTTTGTCCAAAAGTGCTCTAAAGCTTTTAAGTGCTCTTTCAACCCTTGAATAGACCTTGAATCAAAATGAGATCATTTGCATACAAAAGAAGCCTCACAATATACTCTCCTAAAAGAACACTGTCATCCCCTCTTTGTAGATCTAACTATTAATCTAAATTGTCAATATATTAACCAAATAGGGTAGGAGATATTGGACATCCTTACTTAACTCTTTTGTCACTCTTAAAGCTTTCTAAAAGGCCTGCTTGAGTACTAATCTTTACTTGAACCTCCTTACATAGTCTTTGAATTGCTGCTCTATGTTATTCCTGTATGCTCAGATCCTCCACTCTGTCCCATAATTTATTTCTAGGACTCTGTCAAAAGCTTTCTTGAAATCCACAAGATAGAAATGAGCTTCCACATTTTTTGTTTTGTATTTTTTGAATTTTCAATTATATGTTTCAAAGGAATGCCATGATCCATTGTTGAGTGTTTTAGTTTTAAACCTGCTTGTTATGTTTCCCTCTTATCTTTTTTTTCTACCTACTGGCTAATTATATGTTCAACCATGCTTTAAAACAACTTTGCAAATATGGATTGATCATATGGTCTGGTAGTTAGAAGATTGTTTACATCTCTACTCTTGAAGAGAGTTGCTACTAGATTCGTTAGCCAATTTCTTGGAAAATCATGTTGAATATCTTCTTAATGTGAGGAGTTACGTTTTTAACTCCCCATTTTAAGTATTCTGCCTTTTTCTCATCCATGCATGTCACAAGCCTTACCTATTCCCAGTTTCTTAAGATCTTCCTTAATCTCCTGTAAGATGAATACTTTTGTTGTTGTTTTGACTGTAGAAGGGGCCTCTTTTTCTGACTTCTGTTCATACAATTGCTTTGCATATTCTAGCTGTTGGATGGTTGTAAGATTATTTTCTGCTCACTTTTATCTTTGCTGGAGTTTCATCCAGCAGAATTTTGAATTATTTTTGCATAAATATATTAGTTTGATTTCAATCTAACTCTTTAGTTTGCAACAAACAAGTCAAGAAGTAAAATCAGCAACATACAAGTCACAGCAGCAACATACTTTTTTAGCACACCTTTTAATTTTTGGATGGTAAGAATTACACATTGTTGGTATTATACAAGGCTGTAAAATCACGCTAAAATCTGATTTATAGCATTATAGGCACGTGCTTGAGAATTGTATAAATTGCACGATGAATAAAATATAAAGGTGGCAGCTCTTTTTTGTATCAAAGCAGTGTCAACCTTGTATATGTTGCTTTCACCACCAAATTAATATTGAATTGTGACATAGTAAAACTTTATCCATGTTGGACCTGTATGGACATAGAAATATACAAGTCAATATAGGATCAAATTGGGTTTCTTCATGGAAGACCAAGAGTGCAATTAGAATTCGTTTCTTGTATGTTCTCAACCAGAATTTAACTTTATACATGGAAACTTAATAAGGCAGGGTTTTGCTTGTTCTCAAATGTTTGAAAATGTTTGGATATGCATGTTATTGAAGTGATCAGTGACACACAATAGAACAAAAATGCAAATTAAACTTTAAAATCCATGCAAAAGCTTCTTTCTTAAAATGGATGCTACAGGCTCATTCATGATAAACAGTAGAAATTTATACCGAGAAAAGCATCTTTAAATGTAAAAGTGACAAATCTATTTGCTGAAAAGATGCCAAGGTGAATCATGCCAAAAATTTCATGATTTCAGTTTGATTTGAGAGTTTAAAATGGAAAACGAGATAACAAGATTAATCATTAAATATGGAATAATTCTTGTATATTAGTAGAGGAAGGTTTTCTTTAAGATTCAATGGAGATATGTTTCTGGTATTATATATAGAAACAAGACTAGAAAAATATTATCCTCAAATCTTGAGAAGGTTGTCAATAAAAAATGCTGGTCTAAAAAGTAAATGTTGTATCTGGTAGGAAATCGCTATTAATTATCTATTGTCCTTGTGAGTTATTTCTCTGTTGCTGTTGAATTCTTCATTTTGGTTTAGATTACACCCTCTAATGCATGGATTCAAAATTTCAGTGGCAGCGGATATATCTAACATTGCCTTGGACCCAGTCCTTATATTTGTTCTTAAATTCGGAGTCGGCGGTGCAGCAATTGCTCATGTTGTATCCCAGTGAGTGAAAAGTATTTATATGTTCATTTTTAATAAAGGTTGAGAAACTTTGGAAATGATATATTAGATTTGTAGGAAGAACTTAAACAAGGGATACATTGTGGCTGTTTAGGTGGGACCCTCTTCTCAACTGTTTAAATTCAGTCCATTTCTTAGATATGCAATTTAAAAAAAAAAACATTATACTTGTTCCTTTAACATTACTGGCTGACCATTGCTATGATTGCAAAATCTTCTATAATGTTTTTTGTGTAGATTAAAGAACATGCATTGTTAGATTAACATATTTGTCTTCTGCAATTGGAATTATTGATGATAGTATCATATGGATTGCAGGTATCTTATGGCTTTAATTCTTTTATTTAGATTGCACAAACAAGTTGTGCTTTTGCCACCTAAACTATCTGACCTGCAATTCGCTCGGTTCTTCAAAAGTGGTAAGTAAGATGCTATTTAATCGCGCCTGAGCATAAATTATCTTTTCCACAGCTTTTCTGATAGCTTTCTTTCATCAAGGAAATTGCTTTAGAATCAGTTCATCCTGTTAGATTGCATTTTTTTACCGAACTTTAGTAATACCAAAAGATGGCCTTTATATAAAAAAGTTTGCATTCTTCTGTATGCTTCTGGACACTTAAATTAGGTTATGTTGCTTTAAAGTTAAAATGGTTTTGTGAGAGACAAATAACAGGGACACCATCCAAAAGTTAAGGAAAATTGGATATGCCGCATTGAATGCGTGCAACAGTTGAAGGCATTCCTGGTTCCACCTGTTCATTAGCTGAGAAATATTTGTAGCTAGTAACCTGTGGCTGTAAATATCCATAATCTTGAATGATTATAAAAAATATAGGTGGGATGAACTGTCTGAAATTGAATGCTCCTTCATGCTTCAATAAACAACTTGTATACGTAATTTGTAATGAATTGTATTGCTATAATATTACAAGGGATTTCTATGTGCATCTTTAATAGATTCGACCTCATTTAGTACAGTACAAGGAGGAACCATACAACCCTCTATAATATACAAGAATTTAAATAGCTATAATAATTAATGCACTGATTGTTTACTTAGGGACACACCAAAAGAAATAAAGGAGAAAATCACCAATTAAATTCTTTCAAATATTGATAATTGATCTCTGCTATGTGGTCTAAGTAACAAACCAATTTCACATGAGGCAAGGACACATTTAAAAATGTTTAATTGACCCTTCTTAGTAAGGTCAATAAATAATTTTTTTTCAAATGAATTAGTATAGATATATTCAATATATCATTCTTAAAAAAAGAGAAATATTAGTTTTGAATTATTTTAATATTAGTTTTGAATTATTTTATTTTACTTAATAATTATTTTATTTACTACATACATACATGAACATACTTTTTAATTTTTAGTTAATAATTTGTTTACTTTATTTTTATTTGAATAGTTATTTCACTATCATATATAACTTTTAATTTTACTTTTGAAAAAGCCACCATTCGTCATTTCAATAACTCTTTTGTTTTTTACTTTAAAAAGTGTGGTATTATATACTTATAGGTTATTTGTTAATAGTTTCACTTGTTTATAAATTATAATAGATATATATTGTTGTTGACAAAGTAGAATAAAAATATATATTTGTTTTGTTTTATATTTTATTATCATAAAAACAATTTCAAAATACACATTTTTTAAGTACATTCAATTTGAAGAAAAATACATTTTTAATAAAAACAATTTTTCCAAATTGGGGGTAAACACTTTTGACTGGAGCTATGAACTCGTGAGGTAAAAAATGGGGGACTCGTCCCCAACAAGAACACTCAGAGTCAGCAATAACATCCCAGTAGGGGTTTGAATCTTGGTGGCAAGAATCACAACACCACAACCATCACACTACCATTATCGACATATTTCTATAAAAACTTGTAAGAATGAAATTTGTAAAGATTTTTCAGCCAAATAATAAATTCATCTGAATAAGTTTCAAAACCAAATTGAATATTAAGAATGGCGTTTCAACCATTGGAGTGTGTCCTAACAAGTTTGGCAAGTGTAGTTGCTTAATTGATTCCCTGAAAATGACGGTATGTTCAGTTGCAAATATTTATGCTTGGTAAGGCTTATTTTTAAGTCTTCTTTTCAAACAAATGTCACCCTTTGATTTTGTCCTCTATATGGATAGGTGGTTTACTACTTGCAAGAGTTACAGCTGTCACTGTTTGCACGACTTTAGCAGCCTCCATGGCTGCACGACAAGGGGCAATTTCGATGGCAGCATTTCAGATTTGCAATCAGATTTGGTTGGCGACTTCTCTTCTTGCTGATGCATTGGCTCTTGCTGGACAGGTAAGAGATTAAGAAAATTAACCATGTGGTGGAACTTGTTGCTAAATATGTTAATCCTCTTGGGTGTGGATGGATTGGGAAGTATAATCTTACAATCAAGCTGATCAATAATTGACATCAGAATAAATCAGATTTCCTATAGGCCTTCATGGGGTAGCATTCATTTAGTTGTTTGCCATATAAGTAAAAAAATTGGCCTTTTTTTCTATTAACCATTTTCTTGTCCTTTACACAGGCAATCCTGGCAAGTGCTTTTGCAATAGGTGACTATGAGAAAGCAAGGAACGCCGCTGCTAGGACATTACAGGTAGCTATATATTCTTACTCTTAATCTTCCTCATTAGATCATTATAATCAATCAGTTATTCTTTTCTAGGCACGCCCTTAAGCTGCCAAGTTATATGATATTTATTTGTTCCTTATATGGTTTGCCAAATCTTTGGCCATATATATTTTTAGCAGGTAGGTCAAACCAGTTATGGACTTCTCTGATAGTTGTCCATGGTCACATAGTGTCATTTTACTCTGTTCGATATCATCTGATGGGACTTATTATTGCTGAACGTTGCTTTTATGGGCACCATTATTAATGTATCTTTACATCTGATCTAATATATGTTTAAATTCAACTAAACTTGAATTTGACATTTGTATGAATATAATATCAGTTCATCAATAATCTATTCTAAGAAACTCTTGATGGATCTGTGATGGCGATTGCCTATGCATTGCCAATGTAGCCATTTCGTAATACATTTTTGTTCCCCTGTCTAGTGCGCAATGGCATTGTAGTCTTGTCTGGCAATGGTAGATTAGATGATGACTTACTTTATTGATACTGGGTCTTTTCATTGTAGAACCTTATTTAAGGTAGATAAGTTATAGAATGGTTTTTGTACTTTTCTTTGATAGCTTCAGTATTCTAATAAGGTTTTAAGTGATATCAATTCGATTTTTCTGGCTTAAAATATTTTCAATAAAACAAGCGTTCACCATTATAGAACTCCTTGTATAATAGAATTTGCTTGTGTGTCAAGTTTGCCCTAAATTGTATTGATTGAGACAAGCGCTTTTACAAATTAGATTTTTACTATAAGAACCTTCAGGCAGTTATGTTGGTCTCGAGACGCAACTAATGGATTTTTTTTGTTCTACCTGAGGACTAAAGGCTGCCCTTGTAAACCACCTGTATGATACACTCCAAACACCAAAACTAACAGAAAACTTTAGCACTAAAATAATGCATTTCTCATGCTTGTCATGTACATGGACTGATCTGTATTAGTAATTTACAGATGGGGATGGTTCTTGGAATTTTTTTGGGTGTGGTCCTTTCTGGAGGCGTGCACATTATTTCGAGATTGTTCTCCAACGATATACATGTATTGAAGATGACCTACATTGGGATGCCAGTGAGTGTTACTTATCCAATTGGTATTAGTTGGTGTTTGACAGTGGAACTAGTTACATATGGACTGATATCATCCTTTTCTACTTGCAGTTTGTTGCTGCTACTCAACCACTCAACTCTTTGGCATTTGTTTTTGATGGCATTAATTTTGGAGCTTCTGACTTTGCCTTTGCAGCATATTCAATGGTATATTGTTGGCCTAATGGTTGAGCTTAACTTAGACTGCATCTTCTTAGGTTTCTCACATATTACTCGCATTGCAGGTCATTGTGTCAATGATTACCATTGGATGCTTATTGACACTTTCTGCGCACTGGGGCTTTGTCGGTGTATGGATTGCATTGACAATTATGATGACATTACGAATGTTAGCTGGTGTATGGAGGTAGATACATTCTTCTTTTTGTCTTGTTCACAAGACATTATTATCACAAGTTCTGCAAAAAAGGTCACAAAGTTGGCTCACTGGCAAGGCTATCAGTAAACAGCCACATATATGTTATTTAGATTTTGATTAAGCCAAATAACAAATTAACAAATTAAGTCTTGGCAATTTAAACTCACATAAAAACTCATAGATCACTCCAATTAATATGGACTTGGGAAGCCTTAAATATTTTTATCTTTTCAAATATCATAGAAAAGACAATATCAAACAATTGAAGATTGAGCATTGTATACGTTTTGCAGGATAGGAACTGGTTCTGGACCTTGGAGGTTTCTCAGAACTTGGAAGGGTTCACCATTATAGACTTGGGGAAGTCGTCTCCCACTATAGCCAGGACTGTTACAATCAAGCGGTAAAATTTCTGAAGCCTCTTGGTTGATTACACAAGAATAACCCAGTTTCATTTGCACAAAGGAACAGGCTGGTCTTGAAGATCGATGTTGATTCAGTCAGAAGGGTAGAGACCGGTTGAATAAAAAGGCTACTTCGTTATATCTGAATTCTTTTACAAAGAGGGCCTCCAAGAATCTTGTATTCTCAAGATTTATAATACTTGTATTAGGACCTGTGACTTCTCTGATGTGATGCAATAAGAGAAGAATATGTTGATAGAACTAGGGATGTTGCGGCTTCTAACGTACAAGAGATACTTGAGAAACGTAAACTATAAACTCTCATATGGGTGCACGTACACCATGTTTACATAGGATGAGCTCGTTGGTTCTGTGTTTCATTCTATCACTCGGTAATTAATTGTTGTAATATATATTTATAATGAGAAAATTTGTAGATTTATTTATATGTTATTTAATTTTGTGTTTGTTTTAAGTGTCTTGATACATAGATATATTGAAGATGGTGTAGATCAGGCCCCTTCTCTTATATAATACTTATGCACTTAATATTGATCTTTATTCCTATGTTTATACATCTATATACATTTGTCTCATTCACTTGTTTATCATTTCTATACTTACAGTTATTCCCATGCACATATCATCCAACAAGATCTAGTCCATTTTCTATTTCGGGATGAAGTGACAAGGTTCTTGTAGTGGTGGGCGGTGTTGATGTGTTTTTTATGCACCTCAAACACAGAATAAAATACTTGGTATTTTATCCTCTTGAACAAAATCCTCTCAAATGCTGAACTAAGTGATCACTTGAGATAACTCCAAGGTTCCAAATATTAGGTTTTGATGCATGGATAAGTTCAATGGTCGATGTGATATGGCTGGAATCACAAGGGGGACTTACATTTTTCATGAACTCTTGTTTGGATGCAGCTGGAACATGGAAATTTACTTGATTTGAAAAAAGGTTAAAAGGATGAGGGTTTAGAAGGCTAGTTTAATCCTAGGAATGTAAGAGACTATTAATGACTTAGTGAAACTCTACTAGACTTTGCTTTGCCATGTAAAGAACAACTGCACAAAGCTAGTGCAATCTTTTAAGGTAATCAATGTTCAGATCACCACCAACATAGACACCATCAATGTGATGCATATCAATGGGTAAGTAGCAATCAAAATTGAGTTTGTATAAGAGTTCATTCGATCACACATGGTTTTTAGCAATCAGTGAAATGCAAGTAGTATGAACATGCAAATTTCACCATTAATCATCCACAATAGCCTCCATACATCTACTCAACATGAAAATAAATGAGAAGTAGAGCTCATGTAAATATTGAATCAACACACGAAGTTCACCATATCTTCAATGAAAATAATATGCTTCTTGCAACAAAGCCTCAGCGACAATCTCCTTTTCTCCTACTCTACTCTAGCTATCTACTAACTATTAATGATCAACTACTAATTATTGTTTGCTATTATCTATTATTGATCCACTATTGGATTGTTAACTTGCTATTAACCTTTACAAATGAGGAGAGCAAGCCTTATATAATGCTCTCAATACAATTGAATGGCCAAGATCAAGTCCAAATCAATGACCAAGATAGAAAGATAGAAACCCTAGTTAGAGTTTGTTACACCCATTACATAACATTTAATGTTTGACCAATGATTGAATTACATTACATAGGACACATGTCCATCCTTGAATGATTGACCAATGAATGATGAGGTTAGGTACATCGAACTTTGTGCCTATACTTGTGGTAGTTATCCTCCTTGATGGATGAGTCAAGTGCATTGAATCTGGATCCCTTGACTTGGAATGGTGTGATTGGGTTGAAAATGATTGGGCACCGCCTCAACTTAATCCTTGTAACTAATCACGAGTGTTTTTGATTCGGGCCATATCTCTTGATATTTAACCTTTCTAAGCACCTAAGGTGATGATGGTGAGAGATAATCACAAATTGCACCATCTTCTAGCTTTGATAAACTCTTCTGGAACTACTTTTTGCCTTAATCACATTTGCATTCTCTTTCTCTTGTGTGGAAACTCCTTTATAATGTCTAGAACTTGTTCTTGCATTGCTCACCATCTTGAATCTCATATCTTAGATTACTCTCTTGTACTGGCAACAATTTCTTGGGTTTCCAGAGAAAATTCATGATTGTGATAACATTTCCATCATTATTGTGATATCCTTGTTGTAGTTGCACTTTCTTCATCTTGCAAAATTCTTCATGTTGTTGATGTTGATGACGCGCATGCCCTCCACCATGACAAAGACCTTAATGTTAACATTGTATAAGTATCTTGTGCTTGTTTGATGAAGTCCTTCACTTTGATCTCATAATAAGTGATGCATATCCTCATTCTTGACTTGAAGCTCAATTAGAACTCGAATCCTTGGTGATTCCCATGGAATGTTTTTGGAATTATGCTGAGAGGTCTCCCATCCCTTGAAGTCTCCTTTAGGTTGATGAGTCCACTTCCATGTATCTTCTTTGAACTTGCTTATGAAGTCTTCTCCTTTTCACAAACTTTGTTTCCTCTTGATGTAGTCTTGAATGTGCACTTACCTTGTGTTGAATCTCATAGTACATGATGCATATCCTAATTCTTGACTTGAAGCTCAATTAGAACTTGAATCCTTGGTGATTCCCATGGAATGTTCTTGGAATTATGCTGAGAGGTCTTCCATCCCTTGAAGTCTCCTTCATGTTGATGACGCCACTTCCATGTATCTTCTTCTTTGAACTTGCTAATGAAGTCTTCTCCTTTTCACAAACTTTGTTTCCTCTTGATGTAGTCTTGAATGTGCACTTTCCTTGTGTTCAAATCCTTTATGTGATTGATCTGCTCCATGTATCCCATTGCTGACCTTGAACCTGAAAACAAACACACTTTGATCAAGATATTTAAAGAGAACAATGATTTTCAAATGAATTTTAAGTCATTTAAATTTCTGATCCGAAATTTACTTAAATCTGCTGATTTTCTCAACTCAGGGTTGATTTTGATCTTTTGGGCTTGAATTTTTATTGCCTGAAGGTCTGATCTGATTTGTGTTTCTAATTTTACCCCAATCTATCTTTTACTTGTGGATTTTAACATTGAAGTGGATTTTTGCTAGGAAGGTCAGACTTTTGGGGAGCAATTGGAAGTGCTCAAGGATGGCCGGACTTTTGGGGGGTCAACTGGAAGTGTTCAAAGATGGCCGAACTTTTTGGGGTATACTAGAAGTGGTGTGAAGATGGCCAGACTTGTGGGAGGCAACTGGAAGTTCTTGAGTTAGGCCGAGCTTTTGGGGGTGAAGTGGAAGTTGAAGGAAAGATGACTTTTCCAAGTTATTGATCTTAGTCACTTTTGCTCTTCATCAAACTCCTTTTACCTAATAAAACATCAATGGTGATGTACTTCCATTGCCAAATTAAGGGGAAATTAGTCACAATCGTGGATTTTGGGGTGAAGTGGAGCTACTCAAGGATGGTTGGGGTTTTTGATGGGATGTGGAAGTGAGCTCAAGTAGGCCAGGGTTTTGACCTCCAAGTGGAAATGTAGCCAAGACAGGCCCCCAACTGGAAGTGGTAACTTCCTTTCTTGTCTTCATGTTTTCTTTCATTTCTTCATCATC
Source organism: Cryptomeria japonica (assembly GCF_030272615.1). NCBI lineage: Eukaryota > Viridiplantae > Streptophyta > Pinopsida > Cupressales > Cupressaceae > Cryptomeria > Cryptomeria japonica. The sequence continues at coordinate 515,529,865 of NC_081408.1, read as the reverse complement.
TTTAATCATTTGTCCAATCAGACATTCAAATTGTTTTTACCTTTTCTATGAAAGCAACCTTTATCTTCATTAAGGTGGTAAGACAACAATATATTCTTCATTGTATTTCCTTAGGCCATACTTTTTGATAGCAACTAGAAATTGTCCAAACATAGTCGTGGATTTGACCACTAACTGGAAATGCACATATGAAGTCTGTGGATTTTGGGTGCAAGTAGAAATGACTCCCAAGTTAGACTGGGATTTTAGGTAGGCACTGGAAATGGTGACTTCCATTCAACATCGTCACATGTTCAATGAATCATTCAAGGCATCATTCCTTTCTTTTGTTAGGTAGACTTCACTCACCTTAATCAACATTAACTTTCAAAAACATTATGTGTTCAACTTCCACCAAGTGTGGATCGCAGCAAGTGAAGAGCATGTGCATCTAAGCCGTGCTTTTGATAGCCCATTGGAAGTGATGCAAGTGTAAACGAACTTTTGAGCCCCAAGTGGAAGTCATCTAAACATGGCCATGGATTTGACCACCAACTAGAGATAAAGAAAACAAGTCCGTAGATTAGGGAGCTAAGTGGAAATAGCTTGGCATATTCCATTTTGCTGGTTGCAACACTTACTTCATTTGTTTCAAGAGCTTCCCATTCCATTCATCAAGGTAACATTACCATCAACATGACACCTTCATCATTGCTTATGCCTTGATTGCTCCTCATCAAGCATTTCATCTTAATTGCTTGTTTATTACCTCTTGATTGCTCCTCGCCTCCTTGCACTGACCTAAGGAAGTCCACTTGTTCACTTGACTACCTATCACCCCTAAGACCTATACCTTGACTTGACCTAGAAGTCGCATTGCATCCCCTCTCAAGTAAGAAGTTAATAGCTAAAGAAACTATTGCTAAGGTAGATGACTAACCTAAGACAAGTGGGGGTCCCCATTTGCAATGGAGCGATGTGTGAAAACGCCACAATAGGTGGATTTATCTTATTGAAATTTAAAAATTTAAATTCAAATGTGACTTGATTTCTCACTTATCTCCTTTTCTTCTAGTGTAAATTAAATGTGAAGTTGTAAAATATGTTACTATTTGTTTGTATATAAAGGAATTCAATACATTCATTCTAATCAAGAGAAATCATCTACATAGCAAGAATTAATTCACATTTATTTGTATCAATCAATATTTTAAAATCAATCTAGCTCAATGTAGTTATTCTAGAAGTAAGAAGTATTTGCATGTTAGAAGATTGTTGTTTTGGATCATTGTTGAATGTTTGGGGATAGATTTAGGCAAAAGTTATTTGTGATGTAACATATTTCTAATTATCAAGTTTTCAAATATCTCAAAAAATCTCAAGAGGGAATGAACACACTTGACAAAATTGATAATAGAAATGTAGATTACGAAAAACAAGTTTGGGGGTGCATGACAAATTCGTGGTAATACAAGCTCCTTATGAGCAAACATACTAGAAATCACCCGTGGAAGACCAATAGTCACTACTTATAAATCAACTTTTATTTAGAAACCATCCCCATATTAGAAGCCAACTATGAAATACCAATAGTCACAACTTAAAATTCCACTTTACATATCCCTATGGAGAATTGATTTGGGTCTCTACAATGAAAAACCAATGTTTTAACCAATTAAGTTCAACCCTTATTTGTTTTTATTTATACTATTTATATTTAATTATAATAAATTATCAAATATCAATATTAATTTTTTATAATTAATTAATTTGAATTATTTATTATTTTATTCAATTAAAATGCATTTCTCTCTAAAATTATCTATGAATTAGAATTTAATTTAAGCTTGTAAGAAAGAATCACAAGAAATGTAGTGTATTTGGTTTAGCTTTAGTTCTTTTTATTAACAAGTTTTATTTTTTTATATATTAATTTGAGACACATAGGTTAATTAAATAATTGATTTAGATAAACAAGTTATATTTATAAATTAAATCAAATTAAATATGTAGAAATTGGTCAAGAGTACATCGTAAAATTATAAAAGGTTTGCAATCAAATTTGGTTCAAGGAATTAGATGTTCAATTAGTAAGGGAGTGGGAGAGGGAATATGTGGTTGACAAAAAAATGCTTATGGGAAGAAGAGGTTAGGATCTTGGTCTAGTTGTATTTCATAACAAAGGAAGATCTAGTGAAAGGTTTTGGAATGGTACACAAAATTATTGAAGCCTCAAGAGGTGACAATTACAAAATCAAGGATTTAGAAAACATGGATGCCAAAATAACAATCATTGGCTAGAGGTGCAAATAAAATCATAAAATTCTCAAACCCTTGTTAGATACATTTCCTTTATCATTGATAACAAGTCTTTGAAAAATAAGGTTTTTTTGATTAAGATTTGTGGCTTTCTTTATAAAATAGATGGGAGATTGACCATCTCAGGTCAAAATATTTGAAACATATAGAAAATTTGAACCATGGGCCATATTTAATGGATGACATTGGTTTTTATTTGAAACATTGGCAACCTAACTTTAATCCATTAAAACATGATGATGTTGTGTTGATGTTATTAAGATTGTATAATCTACCCATAGCATATTGGAAGCCAAGAATATTAATAGTATATTAAAACATGGAATCATATGTTGAGGGTATTATTATAATTTGATAATACTAGGAACTATATGATAACATTCATTTGTCACTTGTATATTGTATGCTCTCAAAAGATGACTCTATAGCCCTAGATAGGCACTGGTCTAATGTCTTGGCATTGAACCATAATGGAATCACCATCTTAAAACAAAAAAAAGTTTGTTTATTTTCAATATTTCTTTTGTTGTAGATAGGATCATATGCTCTCATCACCAACAAATGAGTAAATCCAATAATTGAGCCACAATTGTTGAACTAATTGCTAAGTCTAGGTCTAAATTATCAGAGCTATCTATTATAAGCAATACCTTAGCGATTCAAGTATAACTTGTTTTAGGTCTTGTAAAGGATTACCCTCCTAGGTTTTGCAAAGCATGAAGTGTAAAGGAATTCAATTTTGACATTGATTTTTGTTCATTGGCCATTGCCTTAAACCCCTTAAGCATAAGAAGTTGGCAAATCTTTAGAGGGATTTGGGTAATCAATTGGGACAACCAACAGATTGGCGACTATGCTAAAGACTCTTGAATTTTCACATGAACTTTTAGTTCAATCTAGTAGTCTACCTTAGGTTATTTCAAAGAAATTTTAATTCATTAGAGTCATAAGTTGTTCTAAAAAGCTGTAAGAGCTTCTTCTTCTTGTTTGCAAAGCAAACAAATTTCAAGTATTACCTAAATGTATTTTCCCTTTTGTGGGTGGTGACTGTATTATCTCCGAATTCGTGAAGTAAAGAATTCAACAAAATCTAGAGGGGGTTTGCATGTTTGGAAGAAGATCTCTTCATATGGGTCATCCAAATAAAACTCTAAATCTAGGATTATCAGCCTAAAAATGGATGGCAAAGGAGTCTGGTAATTCAAATCCATCCTCAAATATTGATCCTTTCAATTTATATGAAGAAGTTACAACTACCCCATTGCTTAATAGTGATAGAAATAATTCTTAGTATGGAGAACAACAAATAGGTCTACCTGATTTTCTGGTGGATCTCATGAAAATAATATGAGCTTGATTATGAGGGAGATGAAGTACATTACTCTGACCTTGGCCATAACCCCCAAAAGGCATCTAGCATTGAAAATAATAGAAATTCTTAGTCCAATGTTTCTCAACTAGACTCAGTCAAAATGATTTTTTATTTTTATTTTTTAGTTTTATTTATGATGATTTTGAAAAGATTAGGCTAGAGAACCAGAACCGTGCTGATCATGTAGCTAGGATTTCCCAAGAAAAAAATTTCAATCCTCAACATAATCCCACATTTAAGTTTACACCACATGTTTCAAATCCTCCCCCATATATCAAATTAGATTTTACTCCAACTAAAGGAGTACAAGTTATTGTTGCATACACTTGTTCCACATCCAATATTGCTTCCACTTCTAATGACCCTCCTCAAATTGCCAAACAAATACAAAGTGATGTTAAAAAATTGAAAGCTTATTTGGCTAGAATAGAAGCAATGAGGGAAAGAGAGGAGTTGCTTGCAAGGTTACAAGCTCTAAGTATTCCACCTCTTGCTAATTTTTTCTTTGTCTTTACACAAAATGGTACAACTACAAGTTGTAGTGTCGTAAATTGTATCTGCACACAATTTCATCCTCACCTAGACCTCATCTTAGCATTTTGTCTTTCAGTGCCCAATGTTCGCTTTGATGCTACTCACACCCTATAAGATTCTGCATTTTCAACTCCTCTTCTATCCCTTATTCAAATCCGAGTATTGATTAATAGGACTAAGGTGCTGGGGGCACCCTGGTCCTAGCTCAGGACTAGGACGCCCCCACCAACCTAGTCCTCCTAATTAGGAGTCCCACCAATGGTCATCTCCAATGGGTGGGAAATAAGGCTTTGTGTCACAGCTTGCTCCGAAAATTCAAATATTAAATGCACGACAAGGTATAAAAGGAAGCCTACCTCCCCTCATTTGGGGATCTATCACTCAAGTTGGAAATCAATTACACTCTAGAAAATTCAATTCAAATTCAAGTGAGCAAGTAATCAAGAATTCATCAAACTTTGAAGGCGAGGTCAAGTCAAGTTCAAGCATTCAAGATGACATCCATGATCAACCTTCCATGAAGATATTCTACATGACATCCTAAACCCTTTGCATGAGGATTAAAGCAAGGTTCATCAAGGTATCAAATTCAATTACAAGTATTCAAATTCAGATCTAGCCTTTCCCTCAAAAGGAAAGCATTTTACTTTAATTCAATTCTATTTCCATTGGAATTATCATTTCAATTTCAAGGTTAATTCCTAAATCGAGGTTTGACCCAAGACAAATCCCCATCCACATCTTCTCTGTCTTTGTCTCTGTGTGTGGATGAAATTGATTCAGCCATTGCGGCTAAAAATTCCAACAAAGCAAATGATGACGAATAGGTTCAAATTTTATAGGCATGAAAAGCGAAGGACCAAGTAGCTCCCACCATCATGGTCTTGGAAATTCAACCCGATCTTCTAGTAGTAGATTTTGTGTCTTCCTGATCTAGAAAACATCCCACTTATCTGCCCTGGAATTTGTTGGACTAGGTCGCTCCCACCCTCCTAGTCATGACAATTCAACCTAGATTTTTAGCTATAGGTTCTAATCAATTTTCCCTTCTTAGATCTTTGTTTACAACTTTGTGTGAAATCTAGAAGATTCTGTCAATATTGTTTTGGTCCAATTCATCATTGTTTTCCCTAGATATAACATTACAATTCAAATACAATTTCAACTCTCTAAAAGGGGAAACAAAAAACAATAAATCCAATTAACATCTCAACCCTCTTCTCTAATTGAATTGTGGTTAGATCTTGGGTTTACCTTCCTTGTTTAAATGTAAGGTTGATCTTGTGAAATTGGTGGTTTTACTATCGCAATTGGTGAAACCCTAATTTCACCACCTTAGACAAGTATGCCTCAAGTTTCATTTCTTACACATACCACTCAACAAAGGATAAATCCGATAACTTAAGTTTTTGTGTCCGTGCTTGTAAGTACCCCTGCAACGTTAATGCTTATTTCTTAGGCTCAAGTGCAACAACAACCTCGAGTCTATGTTCAACTTCTAATTGCTAATACGGGATTACCACCACAACATCATGGGTATATTTAACTATGGTACTTATGGAGGAATGTGGTTCCAAAACCCCTTACTAGGGTATAACCCTATTGGACACCGAAATTCTAGGAAGCCTCAATATATTCAAGCCCAACAACATCCACAAGTTCAACAAAATTTGCAGAATAACCCTAATATTAATATGGGAGGTCCTAACCCAATAAATCCTTCTGTTAAAAAGCCCATGCAATTGGAGAGGCATAGATAATTAGATTTTTCTCACAATCCTAGTTATCCAAACCCTATTGAGTGTGATGTTAGAAAAACAATCCCAAGATTCTCAAGAAATAATGTTATATCAAGAGAGGATCACCTTAGGGTTTTCATGAATATCATTGGCAATTTTTAAATTGAAGTTGAAAATGTTATCATGAAATTGTTTATGCAATCACTAATAGATGATGCTAGAGAGTGGTATAGAGGTTTTTCAAATGCTAGTATTAATTGTTGGTATGAATTCATAAAGTTATTCAAGGAACAATACGGGGATAATTCTTACCCTAAACTTATTGTGGATGACTTTACTAGAATTAAGAAAGGGTATAATGAATCGACAAGAGATTTCAATAAAAGGTTCATGAAGGTTTATAACATGGTTCCTCCATATATGAGACCTAATAAACATGTGTCAAGTATTGTACATTAATGTGTATGAACCCAAGATGGGTTATGAATTAAGAAATATAGCATCTCAGACTCTTAGGGATGGTTTTAAGGATGCATTGCATATTGATAATAATAGAAAGGCATTTGAAAAATTGGAAAGAGAGATGATGTCATGATACTGCAAAATCTAAAGGGACATCAAACAAGGCAACCTAAAGAAGATGACAAATTTGACAAGGTTATGAGTTCCCTAAAGGATTTGAGCTACAAGGTTGGAAAAAATGAGAACGATATACCCAATGAGAGACCTAATTATCATAGGAAAGAAAGACCCATGAGATTGCAAGATATGTCATACAACACCAATTGACATGATGGAAAAGCAATTCACAACAATCAAAATAATTCCTTGAGCATAGAAACCCCCAGTCCATTGAAAAGGCTAGGGGAAAACATGGTTGAGGATAGTTTCTGGTGTGTAGTGTGTCAATTTCTACACTCACCTATAAAATGCATGGTTACACAGTCAATTGAAGAATTAAGAACTCCATGTAATGATTGTAATGAAGATCACTATGTTGAAGACCATACCATCAATATGTTGTCTACTAAACCATACAAGATGGAAGGTGAGTATGTTTCTTCTGATGAAGTTTACATTGAGGTCAATGTTAATGATCAAAGACAAATCAAAGAGAGTTATCATCAGGAAGTTTTTTCTGATAATGAGGATAGTGAGGTTCAAAATATTACTATAAATGTTGTAAATTCTAATTGTAGACTCCTAAAATTGTCCTTAATTAAATAAATAATTATTATTTAATTATTTTACCATTCTGTCCTCTATTAATTAATTAAATAAATATTTTTATTTATTTAATCAATTTATTATCCTTTTGTACTATTAGTTAAATAAATATTTTTAATTTCTTTAAATAATTTTTTTTCTCGGTGACATGGATTTTTAGCCTGGTCCAATCACCAGGTGAGGCCACAAACCAAGGGGCCTCATCCCCAAGTACGTTATGATGATGTATTAACACCTCTGAATTTTACAATTACCTTTCCTTATGACTCTGCTCTCACCTTATCTCTCCATTCATCTACTTATCGCTCCTTTCTCACCTTATCTCTCCATGCTCCTTATCTCCCCATTCTCCTCCCCTCCTTATCACTCCACGTGCCATTTGATCCAATCCACCTTGGTCTCTTGCTAGCAGGGCAGTGTTGTTGTCGTTATATATGGGCATTAACACCCCAGTGAAGAATCTCCACGTCCTAAACTGCCATCTAGTCATGTACTGGCTTGTCAATAATCACCAGTAATGGTATTAACACCAACGGACTTGCAAAGACAACGATGGTCAAGTCGTATTTTGACCAACATTACCAACGCAACCACCACACACACGCCTGCGCAAGGAATCAAAACCACTACCTTCCGCATCAACACAAATTGCAATTGTCGTTGCACTGCGGGGTTAATCCCAATTTATTTATTTAATTCACTAAGCCTCTTTCTTCCTAATTTAAATAAATATTATTATTTATAATTCCACCTCTCTTAAATTAAATAAATATTTTATTTATTTAATTTATCTAGCCCTTTCTTTTATTGATTAAATAAGCACTTTTATTTATTTATTAATGGGTAAATGCTTTTAATCTGGAGCTATGAATTGGACTTTTATTTATTTTATTAGTTCACTCACCTTTTTGCTCTTTAATCCTAGCCCTCCGACTTGTTCACATGGATCATAATCTAAATTCATAGGAATATGAAAAGTGTCAATTACCTCTTCATTCACTTTGTGCTTTCTCCAAAGTCAATTCACCTCTTAATCTCCTTGTAATATGTTGAAAATTAGGGGTTCAACACCTTAATTTTTAAAGTTACTAATTTCCATGGGATCACCTTACATTAAGGGAAGGGAACTGAACTTAACCAATCCAATCCTAAAAGGATTGAATTCAGATTAGGTTAATTCATCCCTTATTTAAGTTGAAACCTAAATTTGAATTAGGGTTGATTTGCAATGCTAGATCTAGGACAAACAATGAGAAAATGACATAAAACAACAATAACAAAATGTTCCAAATGTCATGCAGAGTTGTAAACTGAGATTTGAGGAGGAAAAATGGATCAAAACCTGTGATGGAATATTTGGGCTAAATTGTTAGGACCGAGGGGAGTAGGTCACCCTGGTCCTCCAAATGTCTGGGGAAGATAGACTAGATATTTCTCAGATCGAGATGATGCACAAAATCTACTATTGAAAGGTCGTTAGAAATTCTTGAGACAAAGGGGATTCGACTATCTTGGTCCTCCACTTTTCGAGCCTTTAAAATTTGTCTAATTGTCATCGTCTACATTGCACGATTCCTCACTCATAGAACTTGAGACAATTCCCTGCACACAAAAAGAAGGAAATAGGTTTGGTTAATGAGGGTTTGCCTTAGGTCAAGCCCTAGTTTAGGAATTAACATTGAAATGATAATTAAATTAGAATTAAAATAAAATTGAAATAGAATGCTTTCCTTTTGAGGGAAAGGCTAAATCTGATTTGAAAATGCTTGAATTTGATACCTTGATAAAGTTTTCTTGAATCCTCATGTGAAGGCTTAGGATGTAATGTAGAATGTATTCATAGAAGGTTGATCATGGATGCTCAAACATGAATGCTTGATCTTGAATTCACCTTCTCCTTTAATGCTTGATGAATACTTGAATGCTTGCTTGCATAATCTTGAATTGATATTGCTAGAGTGCAATTGAGAGCTCACTTATGATTTCCTTTCTCATTTCTAGTTCACATTAGTTACCAAAAGAAGGGGGAGAGCGAGGGTAGGCTTCCTTTAATACCTAACCATGCATTAAATGTTTAAATTTTCAGAGCAAGCCTACACAAAGCCAAATTTCCTGCCCACATCAAGTGACCATTGTGAGGTCCTATTTTGGGTTCTGATCAAGAGGTTTGCCAATTAGGACTCAAAATGGGACATAGGCTAGGTGAGGAGTTGAAAATGTAGATTTCAAGATGCTATGAGCAACTTCAAGGTAGACATTGAGCACTGGACATCGAAACGCCAATGTGATGATGAAATTGTGTAAGGATACAATTTACAATGATACACTCCTCCCTTTATCTTTACCTACCCTTAAATCCTATTGATTCTCTTCTATTTATGTGATCTTGGTCATTCACAATTTCACCTCTTAATCTAAACCCTCCATTATAAGGATGATCTCTATAAAAGAGGCTTCCTCCTCTCATACTAAATCACACATAGCTTGAGCATACCTACTTTCTATCAACATTACTTAGGAGCATACATCATCACAACCACATACATTCTTCCTTGAGCTCTTGCACATCACAAATATGAGAGCAGTATTATCAAATACAAGATCGTGAAAGCTAGGAGAACAATAGAGACAAGTGTATCATGGATGTAAAGGTATATTCTTGTTTGTTTTATGTTTTATTTACATTGCATGATAGTTATCTATTGATTTTTTTTGGATTAGTATGTAGATATAGGGTTTAGTAGTTGGCTAAGTTAGGGTTTATAAATAGGTACAAATTCGACATAAACACTAATGCAAAAAGTACTCAATTTAAGAATACCATCTGATGAAGAGATCATATCTCTTACAATTGTTTCTATTGCCCAATCAATAAGCAACAATAATTTGAGAAATAAAATAGTAGATGTTGACTGGGGTAAGCCTAGTAGTTTGTTTATAAGAGAAACACAACGCAATGACAAGGACTCAAAAGTTGTCAAGAAAGCATATGATAAGAGCAACATGCCTAAGCATAATTCTTTTTATTTTTGAAGCTGTAAAATTCATGCAAAAGATGTTGGTGTAGAGAGGGAAGCATGTGTGAATAACCCTTCAAATCCTTGTCTCAACTGAAAAAGAAAGAAATGACATGATTGAGGAAAGTAAGAATAATATTACTAGTCTTTTAAATGTTCTTCTATTTGATATGATTCAAACCTTATCTCAAATAAAAGACTCAGTCCATCTTTTAGAAATGATGAAAATAGAAGAGCACAGGGACAATGCAATGCCATTAATTTCAAATGTTTCCAAGACACTAGTTAAGAATCAAAAGGTTTAGTAACTATCTAAAAAGGTTAATAAAAAAGTCAATGAGGTAGGTGATGAGGATGTAGAGGTCCTTGAAGTATATATAGGAACAACATTGGAAAAATGTCCATCTTAGATTGATCCATTTTATGTTACACTACTCATCAACAACAAATTAGTTAAAAATTGCATGATAGATTCTAGATAATTGGTAAATATAATGCGTTTAGGGATTATGAAATAATTAGGATTATGGGTAGATAGGGCATATGTAAATGCCATGCCATGGGTTTAATAGTTGTCCTAGTCATTGGAATAATGAAAAATATTGACCTCAAACTGGCAGCTTTAACTGAACAAGTCTATAACATAAATATCATTGTTGTGGACATCTCACCTCAATTTGGAATGTTGTTACCTAGGAAATAGACTGCAACCATGAGTGGAAGCATGCAATTGAGAAGGGTAAAGAGCTGGTGTTATTTTTATTGCACCTAGTGGAAAGACACACAAATATTCCCTTTTTTTAAATTTTGATTCTGACAATAATACAACTGAGTATGAGGCACTTTGACTTGGTCTTTACATGGCTGTGAAAAATGAAATTAAGCTACTAAATTTTTTTGGTGATTCTAAATTAGTTATTTCATAGGTTAGAGAAAAGTACTCTTCAAAGCATAAAAGGCTTAAGCAATACAAATTTTTTGAGGCTCTTTATTGATTGGATAGATAGATCAAAAAATGTAATGGTAGACTTTTTAGCCAATATTGCTTTGAGGACTAGTAGCATTACATTTAAAATAATATCTAAATTAGAGGTTAAAACAAGATCATTTGTGCTTGACAATATTTGCAACTGAAATATATTCAATGATGATGAAGACTTATTAGAATTCCCCCAATGTATTGATGAATATAATTCAGAGGAGATTAAATTCAATGCTTTTGTAGAAGTTGTAGATGGTAAGCAAAATATTTTTGGGAATGAAGTCATTCAATCTAAAACCAACAAGATCCCAAAGCGATTGATTTCATTGGAAATGATTTTTGATAATAATGAGAGTCACATGCTAAAACCCACACTAGTTCATGAACAAGATTTGGAAGAGATAAACTTGGGGATTGATACCTTTCCCCCAAAAGTGTATATTGGTAAGAAAATTAGTATTAAGATTAGAACAATTCTTATTCCTTTGTTGAGAAAGTATAAGCATGTCTTTACTTCGTCATATGATGACTTGAAAGATCTTATAGAGAGGATTTATTTGAACATGAGATTCCTCTTAACCCTGATGCTAAGGCTTTCAGATAGAAGCAAAAACCAGTCAATCCAACATGAATTAATGAAGCTAAGAGATGGTGAAATTATCAAGCCCATTATTGATTCTATAAGGGTTTCTAACTTCGTTCTAGTAAGGAAGAAGAATGGAGATATAAAACTTTGTGTAGCTATTAAAAACCAAAACATATCTTCATTAAAGGACAAATACCCATTAATAAACATGAAAGCTATATTGCAAAAGGTTATTGGATGCAAACTAATATTAATGATGGATGGTTTCTTTGGTTATAATTAGGTGAAGGTTAAAGATTCAAAGTATTATGCCCTCTGGATTGACCAATGCTAGAGCAACATTCCAAAGAGCCATGGATGTTGCATTCTTTTATTTAACATATATAATTTTGGTGGTTGATCAAGATGATTTGATTGCATTTTATAAAAGGGCTAAAAATAACTGTATGCACATAGAGAGAATATTTGTTAGAGCTCTTGAGCACGGGATATCTCTTAATCCCAAACAATGTACATTTGAGTCATTGAAGGTAAGCTACTAGGTCATATTGTGTCCAAGAATGGTATAACATTATACCTTGACAAAGTAGTAGCTATTGACAAGACACCAATTACCAAAAAAGTCAAGGCAATAAAATCTTTCTTCAACTAGGTAAACTTTGTTAGGAGATTTATCTCAAAATTTGCAGAATTTTTCAAGTCAATCTCGAAGATGTTGAAGAAAGGTACAAAAATTGTATGGGATGATGAAGCAATCACTGCTTTCATAGCAATTAAACAAGCAATCAAAGCACCGGTTCTCAAATCAATTTATTTTACACTAGTATATTTGGAGTGTTTTTTCGACGAGCATTTCCGACGAGCTATGGGATTTCTTTATGTATGCGGGAAAATGCAGTGACGAAAATGAACAACTCGAACCCAAAAGACCTACAAACCAATGAGACTCTTGGTGCAAGTATATGAACTGATTCAATCAGTTTAACTTCCCAAGGGGTGTCCCATTGTTCTCTATCTCACAAGATCCCTAAAGTCAATGTTTTGCTCTCAGATCAATGAGCAAAGTGACACAGGAATGACAACTCCAAGAACGCGTGATGTTTGATTTATATGCATGAATGCATTCTAAGATATATCTGATGTTTAAAACTATGATGATTAGGCTAGTATGAATATGATGATATGATAAAAGATTATCCAATTATCCTAGCATGATATACTATCCTAACATGAATATCTTATGATATTAAAAATATTCCTAAATGCTATGATGATATTCTAACAAAGAGAGGCTAAAATGTTTAGTAAATTAGACTATAATGTAGATGCATGAAAGATTGTTGATATGAAAATGAGGAACGAGAGCTCTATTTATAGGAAAAATAGGGCAATGGATGGTTAAGATTGAATAATCTTAACAAGGGCTAGGATTGAAAGTTAATCAATCCATGTTTACAATTCTCACCAATGAAATGGAGACAATTGTCAACAAGAGGTTGCTTGAGAGAAGATGCAAGAAACATTAAATGTTTGAGAAGACATGAAAGTTACCCTAGGAGGTAAGGGTTAAGGTTAGGTTAGGGTTATCCAATGGATAAAGCTTTTACCCAAGGGGTGAACTCTTGTGCAAGGGTTAATAGGATAACCAAGGTCAAAGCCATGAGTGCTTGATGAGACCCTTGGGTTAGATGAGAGTTAAGTTAGAGAGAAAGTCTCTAACCAAAGGTCAAAGATGAGTTCACCATAAATGGTTATGTAAGAGCCTTTAATGGTTTGAAAGACTTTAGAGGTTAACCATTTCAAGACACAAAGCCTTTAATGGTTATTGAAGACTTTGAAGGCTTTGAGAAGTGACTTCTCTTTACTTAGGAATGTGACAATAATTAGGAAATGAATTAGGCTAAATTGGAAGTGATTAGAAAAATCTAGAAGGGGTTTAGGAGGCAAGTGGGAGATATAGGAAAATGCAAGTGGAGGGAAAAATATTTTAATTAAAATAAAAATAGTTTATTTCAACTAAAATAGATGCAACTTGCATAAATACAAGTGGGGGGATTTAATAAATAAATTAGATTTATTTATTTGCAAGGATCAATTTAATTAAATGTAAATTTAACTAAAAAGGGAGAAAGGGGAATTAATTAAATAAAGTGATTTATTTAATTAAAGGCTAGAAAAGGTTTAGGTGAATTTCATTAAATAAATTGAGTAATTTATTTAATCAAATAGATGAAAATGGAGAAATTAATTAAATAGAATTTAATTAATAAGAGGAATGGGGTTAAAATAAATATTAAATATTTATTTAGGAAAGTGGTCAGATTTATACGTCTACATTTTGCCCCTCTTTGAAGTGACGTGTGTGCACATGTTGATTCAAAGAATTTTTTTGCTGAATATGCTATCAAAATTTGATTGATATGATGTTGTGTATCGAAATGTCAATATGATGCTCTAGATGTAGATTTCATGAACGATACTGATGATGCCCCCTCGGGAGACGAATCAAGGATTTAGTGAAAAGTTGTCAAGTTGATGAGCGTTTTTGAATTAATTGTGATATGAGAATATTGATTGCGTTGAATGGACATTATTAATTCATCTCTCGAAAAAAAATGATGTTGATAAGGTTAAAAATGAAAAAGTGGGAGGAAAATACATGCCCCACTTATTAACCTTTTTGATTTTACCCTATTAAAAGGTAAAAAGTGACTTTGAAAAATCATTTGCACACTTGGCTCTTTGTGATTGTGACATTTGGAGCTGTGACGATGATGTTGATTCCACACTCCTCACACTGATTTGAGCGCGTCAGGCGACACTAGAGACCCGCTGCCTATGGTGTCATAACCCTCTTTTTGGACCTTGATATGACTTGTTAATAATAATAATAATAATAATAATAATAATAATAACAACAACAACAATAATAATAATAATAAAAATCATTTGCACACTTGGCTCTTTGTGATTGTGACATTTGGAGCTCTGACGATGATGTTGATTCCACACTCCTCACACCGATTTGAGCGCGTCAGGCGACACTAGAGACCCGCTGCCTATGGTGTCATAACCCTCTTTTTGGACCTTGATATGACTTGTTAATAATAATAATAATAATAATAATAAATAATAATAATAATAATAATAATAATAATAATAATATTATTATTATTATTATTATTATTACTACTTCTACTATTATAATATTAATTTTATGAGTAATGTTAGAAAGAAAAGATAAATTGAAATGAGGTTGAAGTTTTTAAATAAAAAAGAATTTAAGTGGTGACACACACATGAGGTCATGATTTACGTGAAAATTGCTTATTTTCTCAATATCCTAATTGAGCACATGGTGTAGGGGAAATAAGAAGATTCTAGAAAAGGAATTTTAAATTTAAAATATTAAAGAATAAATATTATATTTAGCAAATATATGACATGGGAGTTACAGAATTATTCTATGACAAGAATAACTCTATTCATGACATTTTTATGACGAAGGAGTTACAAAATGCATTTTTGGGGGAGAATTCAAATTTGAATTTCAAATGCATGGTCAAGCGTAACCCCCACTATGACAACAATCATTTTGCATGAAATTAATTTTGAAAATTCTTATTTTCTCAATATGTTAATTTAGCACATGCCGTAGGAGGAAATAGAAGCTTCTAGAGGTAAAATTCAAATTGCATATTCTTGCATGTAACTCCTCCACCAAGTGATCAATCAATTTTGCATGAAACCAATTTTAGAAAAAGAACCTCCATTTTCAATTAATTATCTTGATAGTGGAATTGGTGCATCTTTTCTATATAATGTATGCAAATCTTTCAAAAAAAGATTCATAGTTTGGGGATGAAAAGAATTTTTCTAGAGTTCTTGTTCTTGTTGGTAGAAGTAGAATTTGGTAGTCACTTGTATAGTAGGTTTTTTTTAAAGTTTGGTTGAAGATTTTTTCATGAAGTTACAAGGAAGGATCTAGGAAGGATAGCTAGAAGATTGGAGAGGATTCAACATCAAACTTCAACAATCCACATGTGAAAAATTTGTATTTTTTTTATATATAGATTTTATCTCTCTGGAATCTTCATGTATATAAAAAAAAAATTGCTCATCTTAATTGTTTAGAAAGATTAATCAAAAGAAAATCTATTTTCATTATAAATAATAATGATAAAAAAAAAAGTAATACACTGATAAAAGTTCTTTTTCAAAAAAAATTGCATATGAATATTTCTTTCTATATATTTAATCTGTTTTAAAGAAAAAGAAAGAAAAATCAAATCTTTGCTTTTGCTTTCTTGAATTTTAAAATCTAGAAAAAGGATCTTTGAAAAAAACAAAAATCTTATTTTCCATATGTAATTATCTCAATGTGAATAAACTTATCTTTATGTGAATATATGTTGATCATCTGTGTATAAATCTTTATTTATTTATTTACTTTCATGTGTATAAACTTATTTCTCTGAGCATATGATTACTTGTGTATAAATCTTACTTCTCTTATTTTTTTTTTTTTTTTTCGTGAATAAATATTCTCCCTGTGTCCTCTATGTAAACATCCGTGAATATAATCTTTCCTTTCCTGTAAATAAATTTTACTCTCTCTGTGAATTAATCTAATTATTTTTCTGTGAACATATACTTGTTCATTTATTCAAGAAAAATTGTATCTCCTTGGGAACATATGTTTTTCTTTCTTCCTGAATAATATCACTTCTATGAGAAATTTAAAAAAAATATAAAAAAAAATTATTACCCATCCCAGAATGCATCAAGATAAATTTATTTATTTTCTTTCACTTATTGTTCTCTGTGAATTAATTATATCTTTTAGTGAATATATTATTTAATTCCTATGTCTATCTTTGTTTATTTTATTTTTTTATAAACTCAGATCAAATCAATATATATAGATAAATACATTAAAAAAATAATATAAATACTTATATAAATCTTTTAAGAGTTAATGTTAATTAATTTTCGGGCATGTAAAGTTATTATGGCATCGCAACCATGTTATATCAATTGGTATAACTGTTGTTATTTTTACAATTTTGTTTTTAATTTAGTTATTAATAAATTATTAATAT
This sequence comes from Cryptomeria japonica, assembly GCF_030272615.1. Lineage (NCBI taxonomy): Eukaryota > Viridiplantae > Streptophyta > Pinopsida > Cupressales > Cupressaceae > Cryptomeria > Cryptomeria japonica. The sequence continues at coordinate 515,513,008 of NC_081408.1, read as the reverse complement.
AATTGATATATTAAATATAGTTGACTATAATAAGTTTAGGCTATAAAATAATATTGGTATATGTTGTCTTAAAATTGGTACTAATTGATTATAAATAACATCTTGTTAATGTTAAATTGATTTGCATTGATTCAAGTTGAGTGAATTAAATTATAATTTATTAATTGTTGAATGAATGAATTTTGGCTTTATTAAAAGTAAAATACAATTAGGATTTACAATTGAAATTTATTTTATGTATGTAAACTAAGGGGTTTATTTAGTTAAAATTTATTCATTAGAATTTGGTAATTAAAATTTATTTATGTCAATATAGTTGAAATTTAATTTATAACCTACTCTTATAAGAAGGGATTTATTCTTTAGTGTATAGTAAAGTTTGGTTATTAAAGAAAAATTTAAGAGGTGATTAATCCTTTAGGGAAAGATGATATTTCACCAACGATACACTTATTCTATAGTATTGGTTCTTTTTCTTCAAGTGTCTCTATTTAGTCTCAAATTGTACCTAGTAGTAAGTAGATTTTCCCAAGGCATTTAATACATTTCAAATATCTAAGTTCTTTATTTATTTATTTTTTGGACTTCAAACTATCTTTTGTATATTTCAATTAGTACAAGCATCAAATGTTAAAGGAATTTACCTAACAAGTAAATGTGTTTAGATTCATAGTAACCCTTTTAGGTATTTCAGCAATATGAGTTAATGTTAGACAAAGTTTGTCTCAATTGGAAAGGTTGATTATTTGATTTGTTTCTTTATTAGATTCCAAGATATGAGTATATAAGGCATTGTGAATAGTCACTTCTTTTAATAGTTAAAATCATTTACCTTCTAGCTAAAAGAAACATAAGACTAGTAAAAAGGAAAAGTTACACTTAATAGAACAAGTAATTAGTAAGGATAAATTTAATTAACATTAAATTTAGAGGTAAATTGCATAGTTAAATATTCATATGGTAATAGTACTAATTAGGATGCAAAGAGAGCTTATTCAAAACCGAAATTGTTTTAGCAAATGAGTTTCGAGAAACCTACTCCGTGATCATTTAGAAAATTAAATAACAATTCTAATTGAGGGTAATTTAAGGAGCAAACATTAGCTCCCTTCGAAGTATTTGAAATTGATAAAGTTATTATTTGTAGAATGTACCCAACGATAAAGTTAACGTTACTTCAAGTGGAAGGAGTAATTAGTTATCACTTTATAATCTTGCAAAGGTATTAGCTCAAAAGCAACTAGAAGTTTATTGATTAGAATTGCTTATTAGGAGACTTAGTATTATTTACTTGGTTAACTAGCAAGTGTTTACACTCTTGTCTAATCTCTTTTTCAAACAATTAGTAACTAAGAATAATGTGGTTAACTTGAAGCTTATTGTTCAATAGTTGTTTCCTTTTCCCTTCAACAAGTGAGTATTAAATTCATTTCCAAAATATAATTATTTGATAATTTAAATTCTATTTCAAGCAATTTAGTACCTTTCAAGTATTAGGATTCACATTTAAAGTAGTGTTATCATTTGTAGACGAAATTTGTATTACTTCATATGGAAGAATTAGTTGGGATTATTATTAAGTACTTTTCACTTCAAACAAGTAGGTGTTAAAATTCATTTCCAAATTCTTGCTATTCAATCATTTAATTTTCTTTCAAGCAAATCAGTACTAGGATTCATACTTATTGTGTAATGGTTTGTCCAAAACAATTATATCTTGCAAGTAATTCAAATCATTTTCATAAGTTATCTTTGAAAGTATCATGGTTTCCAAGCAATTAGTAATTTCATGTATTTAGTTTAAGTTTTCAAATTTTTAATTATCATTACTTTCCTTCAGAGAAAATACTATTCCAAGTAGTCGATTTGTTTATGTTCCTTTCAATTACATAAAATTTATAGTTTAGTTTTTAAATTCAAGCAATAATTCCTTTGGATATAATAGTTTCTTTTTCATAATTGTATTGGTATATTGCTTCTTTTAGGATTCATGAATTTAGAGTTAAATTCCTAGTTAGATAACTAAACAAGAGGAGTTGAAACCAAAAATTAGCGGCATTCGGTATCTATGGTGCCTCTGGGTCACACTTATGGGTAATGCCGTCATGTTGAACTACTGCACTTAATGCCTAATAAAGCTGCAATAACGGCGTCTATGGCATCGTCCCTCTAAATTGCTGAGGAGAAATAAGGGTCATTTGGAAGTTAAAATCCAAGGGGTGGGTAATCCCCCTTGGATCGATAATCTAAAAAGTTTAATTTTTAAATGAATTTACATCCGCTCAATTAAACCTTAGAAAACCCCATTAGGGTTTGGCGGTGTGTGATAATTTTGAATTTATCTATCTTGATGATTTTTCAAAGTATGATAACGGATTAAGGGTGACGTATTTAATAGAAAATAGGACCTAGTTGTTTTAGGCCACAAGCATGAGGTCACCTTGAGCCTTTTTTCTATAGAGCTACCATTGTGGGTAGCAACCGCAGAGAAAATGTCTAGGACATTGACCCTAGAAAGGGTTGCGTACCCACCAAACAGTTTACATTAAACCATAGTTAGAAACCAGAAAGTTACATACTTTACGCCTTGATCCCGTGCCGAAACGGGTATGTAGGCAGTCTAGGGATGAATTTGTCCCTTGTACTCAGGCGTGCGGGGATGGGGATTAGGATTTGGTTATGGGTGAGTAGTTGGTTCTTGAAGCTCCTTGGTCTTTTTTTTTGATCGATAAAAGGCCGAAGCCAAAATTTTATTATTATTTTATAAAAATTTTTACATCTCCATTCAGTGTGGGCACCGGTAGGAAAGAATGGAGATAAGAAAACCTCCGGTCTAGCCCAGATCCCTTCTGGGATCAGATATTATAACCAACTGTACATTTTACAAATCCTCATCAGAGGTAGGAGGCTGACATATTAAGACATTTTAGATTCTTTCTGTACATTAAATCTTTCAGCACTTTCCGGTTGAATCCATCATCCACTCATTGGTAAATCCACAAAAGCATCGAGTATTGACTTCTGACCTGTTTCCCGAATCTGCAAGACCTTATAGCAACATACTTTGCCAGACTGTTAGAAGCATAGTAAACATAATAATTTGCTGCAATCATATAATGAATAGTTACATCTTTCTATTTAAGTAAGAGGATTATAGCCTGGATATCCCTTAGCTTGAAACCACCTTAACCTTTTGGGTTTCAATTTAAGAGATTATCCAGGCTACAATTCTACCTACTAATGGAAAGGATCAATTTCGTTCAGATTCATAATTGCTTTTAACTCTGTAGATATCAGATTCTCCCAACCGTAAGTATTTTCATATGCATCTGTATGTGTATTTAAATGCCAAAATGCAAAAAACAAAAAACAAAAAAAAACAAAACAAAAAAAACTATCAATGAGTCTGCTAGAATCATTAGAATATACAGATGAACCCAGAAAGGAGTGAAACAACATAAGGGCAGAGTGGTCTATCCAGATGATTACATCAATAGAGCTTACTAATTAACTGAAACCATGAAAATTCAGAGTTAACTGCTACCCCCCACCACATAACTCCAACAGAAGACCTGCTAACCGTATTTCTATCGATAGAAAGAAACCGAATGGACCCAACATTATATATACAGGGTGTCTCAAAACGAGACAAATCGAATGTTAAGCTATTCTTTAAGATCCTCTACTTTCCAGCAATCCATGACACAGAGATCAGAAATTACTGTCCCAGTTTAACCACAAGGCATGAATCCAAAAATAGGATAATTATCAACTATAACCGAAATGCATAATCTTAAAAACCAAATATCTAAAAATCATAAACCAAAGCTCAAAGACACAGAGTCTGGCAGACCCAGTTCGCCATTGCCATAAGAAAGGAGTGAAACAACATAAGGGCAGAGGGTCTATCTAGATGTTTACATCAATAGAGCTTACTAATTAACTGAAACCATGAAAATTTAGAGTTAACTTCTACCACCCACCACACAACTACAACAAAAGACCTGCTAACCATACATCTATCGATTGAAAGAAACCGAATGGACCCACCATTATATATACAGGGTATCTCAAAACGAGACAAATCGAATGTTAAGCAGTTCTTTAAGATCCTCTACTGTCTAGCAAACCATGACATTGAAACCAGAAATTACTGTCCCAGTTTAACCACAAGGCATGAATCCAAAAATAGGATTATTATCAACAATAACCGAAATGCATAATCTTGAAAACCGAATATCTACAAATCATAAACCAAAGCTCAAAGACACAAGGCCTGTCAGACCTAGATTGCCATTGAAAGAAATGATTTGCTCCTTAATAGAGACTGTACCTTCGCAGCCTAGAACCCACATAAATCATATATCATTCATTGGAGGGATGACCTGCACGAACCGAAACAGAGAGACCAGACTACTACCAATCACCCCTCTACACGACTGAAACACCCCTTGCATTCACTCACAGACTTGGTAGTCAAGGAAACAGTCAGAACAAAGAATCATATATGAAGGTTCAGATATGTATATATATAAATATATATATATATATATTTATGTATATATATGTACTCATAGATATATAAATTCTGTAATTATATGTGTATATGCGTGTATGCAAATGTGTAATATTCTATTTATACCCATGCATACCCACACATATACATATATATATGAGAATATGGATATATGTATATATATATGATTGTATATATATACACATATCTATATATATGAATATATATATATGCATATATTTATATATGTGAATGCATCATATAACATAAATCAATCCGATGAATATGGGATTGACTATAAATATATACATATCTATATATGTGAGTACATATATATATATATGTATATATATATGTATCTATATATATATCTGAACCTTAGAATGCCAATATACTGCTAAAAGGTGGCTGTGGCCTCCCATCCTAGAGCATATAAATGTGAAAATTGGAGAGGACTAGGAGAGGAGTGATTTGAAGGGGGGGCACAGCCAAAACTTAATCCGTGAGACTATCCTTCCTAAAAACATACGAATTACCGTCTGCCCCTAAATTGGCTAACTTGTCAGCTACAGAATTGCCTTCCCTATAAATATGATTAACCGAAGTTTCCTCAAAGTATTTGATCAAATCCAAAATGCTTTTTAATTCCGCCTTCAATTTCCAATTTGATACATCCCTAGTCCTGACTGCATTTATGGTTAACGCCGAATCCCCCTCTATTTCTAAATATTTAATCTTAAGTGACTTTGCTATAATCAATCCCTCCCGTAGAGCAGAAAACTCAGCCAAGTTATTCGAAGCCAAGCCAATAGGCTTATTTAAGCTAGCAATCAGAACACCGTTATCTTGATGAATAGCGCACCCTATACCAGCTAAACCAGGATTCCCACGAGAGGCACCATCGAAGTTTAGCTTGGCCCAGCCCTTACGGGGGGGAACCCATTTTGTTAGCTTTCTATCTATCTCAGCCTGCTTACCTCCTCTCCCAATAAACGGGGGGATTATCAGACCCCTCCACTTAGCATGAAGAACCTTAATAGACTTTTCCTGTACATGTCTAAGTCTATTATTGATTTTTTCCACAATTGTTGCCTCGATCTTATTTAGAAGGGATTCCACCCTCAATTTTGATTCTTTAAAGATCCTCCTGTTTCTCTCCTTCCAAATTTCCCATATGAGAATTGCCGGCGCTATTTGCCACACTAAGTGATAAATATCCTTTGTGTGGGGAGGTTGCCAACTAATCAGCCATTCTGAAATGTCCCTAGGTCTCGGAGTCGGCCATCCGAGGCTTGAGCAAAGCCAATCCCAACATTTCTGACTGAAACTACAATTTAGAAGCAAGTGATCCACATTTTCTTCCTCGGATTCGCAAAGAGGGCATCTCTATGGACCCATGAAACCAAATTTTAAGAACCAATCTGATGTAAGAATCCTCTTTTGGGAAGCGGCCCATGAGAAGATACCAGCTTTGGGGAGACCCACGTTATTCCAGCAAAGGCTAATCGGAATAATAGGATTGGTTGCAGCTCTTCTGCATTTCAAAAGTGAGTAACCTTCTTTGACTTTATAAATGCCCAAAGAACTACCTACCCAAATGATCCTGTCATTCCCACTATGTAGTGAAAAATGCCTATGCCTCAAATTATTCCAGAGGATTTCCTTGTCAGCATTTGTTAAGTTCAACTCATTAAGGGGTTTCCACTCCCAGCCCAAAGCGGGGTCATTGGAAATAAGCTTGATATAATCCTTAACAAATCTGCCCCTGATCGATTGGCAAAGTTCTATACCTTCATCGCTTATTCCTGACTTGTCAAGGGCTGGATAACCCCCCCACGAGTCTTCCCAAAACAATGCCTCAGATCCTTCCGCAATATCCCAAGTAAGATAATCTCTGATCACCTCTCTACATTCTAGCATAAAATTCCAAACTTTGGAACCCTTTGGCAATATTTCCGTCCTTAGTATACTATCAGGATTGGAATTAGTGAGATATTTAGCTTTGAGGATCCTTACCCATTTAAGATCCGGTTCCGAGTACATTTTCCAAACTAACTTCGCCCCCAGAGCCATGTTTTGAATCCTCAAATCTTTGATGCCAGCTCCCCCTCTATTGATAGGTTGGCAGATTTTATCCCACGAGATTAACGCAAATTTCTTTTTGTCTGAGTTCATATTCCAAAAGAACTTCCTCATCTTTCTAACCATTTCTAGACGAGCACCTTTGGGTAGTTGCTGACATGACATTTGGAATATCGGTATAGCCGCCATAACAACTTTTAGTAATGTAATCCTCCCAGCCGAAGATAAACATTTGTTTTTCCAAGAGACCAACCTAAGATCCATCTTTTCAAGGATTCCTTTCCATAATGCTTTTATATTATTTCCCTTATCCATCGGAATCCCAAGATATTTACAAGGAAGTTTCCCTTTATCGAACCCTAATATATTACAAATATCTGTCTCTATGTTCTGCGAGGTGTTAAAGAAGAATATTTCCGATTTATTCTTGTTCACTTCCTGACCAGAAGCTAATGCATAAATGTCAAGAATCCTTTTGAAAGCCATGGCTTCAGACCTATTCGCACATCCCATCAGCATTGTGTCGTCAGCAAACTGCTGGTGGGTTATGGCCTCCATTCCATTAGTAATTTTAATGCCTTTGATAATCTGATTCATCCGAGCACTAGTAATGATTCTCCCAAAGCCCTCTGCCATTATGATAAATAAGAAAGGGGATAAAGGATCTCCTTGTCTTATCCCTCTAGATATTTGGAAGAAGCCAGCAGGGGATCCATTTATAAGAAGCGATACCCTGGGAGATGAGATGCATTCGAAGATCAAATTGATCCATTGTTTCGAAAAACCAAAGGATTCTAAGCATTTACACAGAAATCTCCAATCGACTCTATCGTATGCCTTCTTAATGTCTAGTTTGATCATCATAGTAGCTGATCGATTCTGTTGTAACGAGTGCATGACTTCTTGAGCAATAATAATGCCATCAAAGATAGATCTACCTGGTACGAAACCTGTCTGTTCCTCATAAATTATGCACGGAAGGATGCCTTTCAGTCTATTCGCTAAAATTTTAGTAAAAAGTTTGTAAATAGTGTTGCATAAGGAGATAGGTCGAAAGTCTTCAAAATTACTTGATTCCTCCTTCTTTGGAATCAAGGTAATGAAAGTGTTATTGATCGCTCTTAATATACTCCCTGAGTTTCTAACCGCTTCCAATGCTTCCACAACCTCCTTGCCAATAATGTTCCAGCATTTTTGAAAAAAGCAAGCGGGAAAGCCATCCGGGCCGGGAGCTTTATCAGGATTAAGCTGCCCCAATGCAAATTTAACTTCTGATTCAGAGAATTTGTTGTTGAGTGCTTTGTTTTGGTTTTCAGTTATAATCTTAGGAATATTCCTAAGCAAAGTTAAATTGGCATCTTTAGGAGACGATTCCGAACTGAACAGGGTTTTAAAATGGTTTACCGCTTCAGTAGTTATATCCTTTTGATCTTCCAGAATTGTACCATTACTACTCATGATCTTGAGGATGTTGTTCGTGTTCCTCCTTATTTTTGTACTGTTGTGGAAGAGCTTAGTGTTCCTATCCCCATTTTGAAGCCAATTCTCCCTAGACTTCTGTTTCCAAAATACTTCTTCTTTTGTTAATGTATCCTCATATTTCCCGAGAAGCTCCTTTTCTTTGAGGAAGCTATCCTGATCCATTCCAAGTCTAAACACTTTTTCATTGAGATCTGCGATTTCTTTTTCTAATGATATTTTGGTTTCAAAAATGTTTCCGAAAACATCATTATTCCATTTCAATAACTTGCTCTTGAGATGTTTCAGCTTATTTACCAGGCAAAACATCTTTGATCCCTGGAAACTTACCTCAGACCACCACTTGGAGACGAGATCATAGAACTCTGGATTTTGCATCCACATTTTTTCAAACTTAAAAGGGCAACATCGCGGTGTAGCCTCTCCCTCAATATTGAGAATAACAGGATAATGGTCAGATCCTGAAGATGGGAGAAGCGAAGCTGATAGATTGACCGCTAAATCACTCAAGTTCCCCCTAAAAAGGAATCTATCTAATCTCTCAGTGATTTGTGTAAATCCTGATCGTCTATTGTACCAGGTATACACACCATTACTTGTTTCTATATCTATCAGGTTGTTATGAGCAACCCACTCTCTAAAGTCCTTTAAGGACTGCGGTTCCCTACGAATACCACCCTTTTTTTCTGATAAATTCAGGATGGCATTGAAGTCCCCTCCTAAAATAACAGGGGATGAGATATCTAGCCCCATCATAAATGAGATTTCTGACCAAACCCTGTGCTTTCCGACATCCGGGATAGGGCCATAAATGTTTATTAGGGTGAATGTAAGATTGCTATGCTTGCTAGTAACCTTCCCTAATAGCCAATTTCTATTACCTGCTAAAGGAAGGAAAATAATACTCCGCGGATTCCAAATTATTCCAATACCACCAGAAGCTCCCCTGGCTTCCACAAATTCACAGCAAAGAAGACCTAATTTCCTTTTAAAAGCCTCAGCTTCAACCTGGGCTAATTTAGTTTCTTGTAAGAGAACGATGTCATGTTTCCATTTTGTAATGTTGCGTCTTATTAGATGCTGTTTGTTAGGGGCATTCATGCCCCTAACATTCCATGAAGAGATTTTCATGGGGCCGTGGGAAGGCCCTTCCCCTTCCCAGCATCAAAGAAGGTAGTTAACTTGCCTTGGTCTTTTGCATTACCATCCTGTAGTCTTAGTTCGCTCAAAGATTTTCTGCCTCTACTTTTCGCTTCTCTAGCGCAGTCAGGAAGGTTTTTCCCGTCATATATATTTTTTATCCCTAAGGTTTGCTGGGAGACTATCACTCCATCTCCATCATCCTCTCCCAATTGGGGCTAAGCTACTGTGAATTCATTGACAGGAATAGGTGTAATGTCTCCTACCCTATTCTCAATATTTTCTACCTCTTCCATGGAAGACAAGAGTTCCTGAATTAGGAACCTCTTCTCAGCTTCCTCTTCTGGGGAAAGATTTTCAACTACGTTATTGTCGAATGCCTCAAGAACAATAGCCATTCTAGAGGTCATTTCATCTTGCTCTGCCTCATTATCTTGTCCCAGATTTTCGACTGTCTTTGATTCAGATGGAAGTTTTAATGAATCCACCGAATCGGAGATTCTTTTTGTCATCTCCATTAGGGCATCATTTTTTATAGAATTTGCCTCATCTATAATTTTATCCAGATCACTAATGTTACTGGAATTATTGTTATTATTTGCCTCTGTGTTAACCACAGGAGGGCAATTATCATGTGTGGGGGACGCTTTTGAAGTGATATTATTATACTGTTCTGGAAGAGGGTTTTCCGTATGTTCGATACTATTAATCAGAGCTGGGCATGTTAACAGTCTTATATCGGCTTCATTTATAACCCCATCATAGAAGGTGGGATGAATGCTCCATTCCCCCCTGCTCGATACTAGCATGGTGGGTTCTAAGACCATGGTTTTAGTGTCAGTTTCAACTAATATTTTGATATTCCTGTTTGAAACCTCATTTCCTAGCCCTTCACAGCCCAGAAAAGAGCCAAACTGTTTCCCGATATATTCTAAGATTTTAAAATCCAAATATTCGACTGGTAAAGGACCCAAACTAATCCATCTAGGGCATTTATTTACATTCTGTGAGTGTGGGTCAAAATTCGGTTCCCATTCACATCTAAAAAATCCATATCCTTTGTACAGTTTTACCATACCATGGAGAATATCATTTTTTGTGTTTTGATTATCACACAAGATTGAAAGAAAATTATTTTCCAAGATAGAGATACTTACCTGTCCCGGGTATTGGGCCGTCCACCACTCGATAATTTTTCCTGCATCTTCTCCTATACCAGCCCATTTAGCAAAAACCCCACATTCGCTATATAATTTGAATTGGGGTTCCATTAAATCTTCCGGGATATTACAAATACGCCTCAGACTTAATCTGGGTTTTGGCACAAAATTTCTTATTTTTTCGAGCGACACCATGTTTGCCCCAGTTGCCGGATACTGGTTCGAGGCTGTGGTTTTATGCCTATCGAAGTTTGAAGACAACTTTCTATTTTCGCCCATCTTCTTCTTGGCAACTTTTGATCGAGCGACTTGCCAAATTCCGTTGGAGGGAAGTGACAAGACTTCGGATTTTTTTGCCCTAATTTCATCGATTTTCCCAAATGCGCCCGTTCTGTAAACCGAACGCCTTTCGTTTGTTGCAGAATGCCCCTTACATGGCGGACTGAAGACCGTGATGCTCCTCGGGCACGTGGCGAAGACTTGCCTGCAACCCCCCGCCGGAAACCTTGCCAAGTTCGCCGTGTTTTGTTTTCGCATTTCGCCAAATAGCAGAGCAGAGCCACCGAGAGAATTCAATATTTTTTTATGCTTATTTCAAAATTAAAGCTCCTTGGTCTTTTAATCAAATGGTGTAAATACTAATTGAAAGGTTAAAATTAATTCAATGCATACTCAAAAGGAATCTCGTATGGATTCGCTTGACTTCCCGAGGCTTTAGGCTGAATTTCGAGGTGGAACTCAAGCTTGTTTATATAATTATTTTAATACTCTTAAGGACGGTGACCTCGGTGCACTCCTAGTAGGGGAGTGTAGTCTTTAGAGAGTAGCTCAAGATCCAGATGGTCTCGATGAGTCTAAAGTCTCTGGCCAGAGCATATCCTATTCTTATGAATAGATGCCTACCCCGTTTGGGTAGATGCCTATCCCAGATTGGATAGATGAAACCTCATGTCCTGTATGGACAGATGCCTAACCCGTATGGTTAGATGCCTAACCCATACTGTTAGATGCCTAGTCCCGTATGGATAGATGCCTAACTCACATGGTTAGATGCCCATTTTGGTTGGATGGATGCCTATCTCGTTTGGATAGATGTACCTGAGTATGTGATTGAATAAAAAAAAATAAGAATAAGTAAGAATAAGAAATCAATATTTTTATATATATAAAAAAAAAAAAAATAGTTGAGTTTTTGGATTAAGTTAAGTGGGTTATTACATATGGCCCACCAATAAGTGGCCAAAATCCATCTTCGTTTTTGATTAATTTTATTTATTTTTGTCACGTTTTTCAATTTTAGGTCAGATTTTGTCAGTTTAGCACGTAGGGTAGGTTGTCTAGTGCATACGATAAGAGTGTTAGTGTGTAGCAAAACCCTAGGAGGTTTAGCATCTGAGGGCCACATTGTAGCGTGGTCAGGGGGTAGGTTAGCACATAGGATTATTTAGCGTATAGAGTTTGTATAGAAGCGCAATGGGTAGGCCAGGTAGCGCATAGGATAACTTAGTGCTTTGGGTAAACAGGGTAGCACAATCGGTGTTCTAGTTAGCGTGTAGGCTAGGTTTAGTGCATTGAGTGTGTGTTTTAGCGCGTTGATGGAAAAGGTTAGTGCATATGTGGCACCTTAGCATTTCGGGGCCCTGGTTTAGTGCATAGGGTCCAAAGTGGGTAAAAAAAGCATTGTGAAGAGTGCATTGTGATTCGAATAGATTAGATAGATGTCGATATGGGTCCGTTGATTGCTCTGATATGGTTCATGAACCAATATGAGTCCTGTTTTGTGATGATGTCTGATTCTGATATGCTGCTATATTACGATCTAAGTCTGGGTTTGATATGGATCTTGTTGCTTTCGATATGAATTGCTTTTCAATATGGATTTGTTGAGTCGATTTGAGTCTTTTTTTCGATATGGATCCTAATTTTGATTTTGATATGGGTCCTTGATTTTCGATATGGGTCCTAATTGATTTTTGATATGGGTCCTAATTGATTTTTGATATGGGTCCTAATTGATTTTTGATATGAGTCCTGAGTTTTCTTTCGATATGGGTCCTTGATTTTTGATATGAGTCCTTGATTGATTTTCAATATGGGTCCTTGATTTTTGATATGGGTCCTAGATTTGCGATATGAGTCCTTGATTGATTTTTGATATGAATCTGATTCTGATTTCGATATGGGTCTTGATTTTTCTTTCGATATGAGTTCGGATTGATTTTCGATACAGGTCCTTGATTGATTTTTGATATGGATCTTGATTTTCGATATGGTGTGAATATGTTTCTGATGTGTTCTTGATATGCTTCGCTGTTTCAAGTTGATTTGCTTTGATTACTGATAGAATGGATGGAATTGAGAACTGATGATGGATACTTGTTGATTTGCAGGCAGAGCTTGGTGTGCTCCAGTCTCGAGAGCGATTTTTGAGGCCATGGACATTCATTCCATGTTTGTCACAGAATGACATAGATATTATTGAGAGATGTGGGTTGTCCTCCTTATTAGACATGCCTCAGTATATCATTAACTGAGGTTTATTGACAGCATTGGCCGAAAGGTGGCACAGTGATACAAACACCTTTCACTTGGCGACGAGTGAGATGACAGTCACACCAGAGGACTATTATCGGATTCTGTGGATTCCTGTGGTTGGGGCTCCGTTGCCTTACGAGCAGATCGATGAGGGTGGCACAAAGGCTCTTTGTCGCATCTTTCAGGATGATGATATTAGTGGCTATGAGATCCCGTGGCAGGAGTTTTTGGATTTAGGTTACGCCCCACTGCCATTGGTATTAGTAGGTTTTATTGGTGGGTTTTTGTGTCCCGACCGTAGGTCGAAGGGACTAGCCATTGGATGGGGATTGGTGCTGGAGGACATGGTGACACAAGGATGCAGGTTTGCATGGGGGTTGTGTATGTTGGCCCATCTATACAAAGAGCTTCACCAGGTAGTATATCTAGGATATACTAGTTTATCCGTTGGGGTGACATTGTTATAGGTGTGGGCCTTGGAGCATATACCAGTGTTGAGACCGCTTGTAGACAGGGATAGGCCAATTGGTTAGGTCTATTTTTTATGGGTACACAAGTGTAGTTGTCCAGCACAAGCTGGGAAAAATAGAGCATTGGCAGAGGACACTGGATGATATCGATACAGTCATTTGGAGACCTTATATGGATTGTGAGGTGTGGACATAGGACATGATAGAGATGCCCTATGTATATATGTCGAGGTACCTCATTCGGTGGATGCCCTTTATTATTGAGTGATTATTGCACAACCGCGTTCATTGATAGTATGGTAGAAAACATGGGATGCCACATGGAGCCTGTTTATATGCTTGTCGGTGACATGATGTGCCAGGGTGGGGACCTACCCTAGATAGCGAAGCAACTATTGAGGAGTACATTTCGTTGGCAGGTCAGATATGAGATTATGGGGCCGGGGCTGTAGATGCTAGGATGCTGGAGGAGTTTTCAGCCGACTTTGTGGCACATGCAGTGACACGTATATCTAATCTAGCAGAGCTGCTGCCGGCTTTTGATGATGTTGAGGAGGAGCAGCCACAAAGGCGAGGGGTAGCCAGATGAAGAGATGAGGAGGGAGAGGAGGTAGGAGAGGGAGGTGGAGATGGTGGTGGAGGAGATGGACGTGGTGGTGGGGGAGGAGGAGGTAGACGAGATGGAGGGGGGAGAGGAGGAGATAGAGGGAGAGGGGGACCAGGGGGTGGAGATAGAGGTAGAGGTCTCATTCTTGGTGCTAGTGGGGGTGGTAGGGTAGGTGTGGTGCAAGTTGTGGTGGGTGGGATAGAGGATGATAGGCGTCCTACCTAGAGGAGGAGATATAATGTTCTACCTCCACCCATGCCTCAGACAATGACAAGTGTGGGTGGGACCACGATACAGGTACTTGTTCAGATCAGGGTGCCCACCCATTAACATGATTCTTAGATCAAAGTGCTACAGGTCTTAGTGCAGCAACTGTAGGAACAGGTGTTAGCACAGTAACGGCAGATTGCGCAGGTTATCATAGAGCGAGAAACAGAGATAGAGCATCGAGGTCGGACAGAGGCCCTTGCTGACGGGTTAGAGAGAGCCATGATTGGTGCCCCAATTCAGGACACATTGAGAGAGATACAATACTCGGCCAAGGAGGCTGAGTATTATAGGCATTTATATGAGGAGGTAGTCCCTCGAGATCATAGAGCTCCTAGCTATGCTGCAGTGGCATCCATTTGATCTGGTCGTAGTCATACAAGGACAAAGAGTAGAGGTGTTACGGGGCCTGTCCGATGTGATCCACCTGGTGAAGATCCAGAAGCTGGGACATCTATTGCCAGACCATCTGCCTCAGGAGATAGTCATACCTGAGAGACATGTCTCTGTTGTTTTTTATCACTTTTGTTGTATTTTAACAGACCTATCTCTTATCCACATGTGATGTGTTTATTGATGATGATTGATTTATGATATGCATTATGTTTTAATATGATGATACTATGAGGATGATTAGATGCTTATATAATAATGCTCTCAATTTTTTATTTTTTATTTTTTTAATTTTGATTATGATTATTATGTGAATGCATGATTTATGATGGAATGGGTGATAATGCGATGATGTATTGCTGTGATTACTTTGATATGAGATGTAATGTTATGATTTGTGAGATGTATCTTGAAAATGAGATGTATGATAATGATGATGATGTGAGAGACTAATGCAAGTTAAAATAATATGCAAATAAATGCAAGTTTAAAATGATATGCAATTAAATGCAAGTTTAAAATGATATGCAACTAAATGATCACTTTAATTCCGTCATTGTCATTCCTGTTAAGTCACTTGTTTGTGCTCTTTTTGTCATCATTGAGCTTTTGATATGTTGAAAGTTAATATAATAATCATGGTATTATTGAATCATAATGACCTGAATAAAACTTACATGGATTTTTGATATTGCAAGGCGACACAAGCGTCAAGGTATAATTGAACCAAGACGACCTGAGTGTTGCTTGCATAAAACAGACAAGAGTTAACCATTTGCATGTGCAAAGTGGAAAATGTCTTCAATGATATATCTCCAATCATGTCTTAAGACAAATTTACACCATACGAATGATCGCCTCATAGACAAAAAACCAAAGAAGATGTCAGATTCTTTCATTACTTCTCTAGCTCAATGCATCCTTGAGTAGCTCAAGAGATCTAATAATTCAGAAATCAAGATACAAATAGTAAAAACTTCATGCTAAATGTAAACAAATAATAATTCAGAAAAATCATCCATCGTGTGTGTGTTAAAGTTGAAGTTGGATAATGATCCTATTTTTTAATCCGATGAGCAGTTTTGACAATAGTTTCCTTAGTATGTTGCGATCCTTGTTTGTTGTCTGAATGCCAAAGTGAGAGGAATGTTGCCCCCAATCATGGATATTTGTTGACATGGATATATAAGTTGATCACCAAGCCATGGTGGGATATGATACGAATAATTGTTTTTAGATAATCAAGGACAGTGACTACGCTAAGTATATTCGGGATAATGCTACATGTATAAGTGTTTGGTGACGACTAGTAGCTGAGACTAGATGGATCAAAGATATGATGTGAGTACTAATAGATAGAGGAGCCATTCTCTTACAAATAACGTCTATTGCCAAGTTTTCACCACTTGTTTTTATTGTACTTTTTGATTTTTTTTAATTTTTAATTTTTAATTTTTTTGCTTTTTTGCTTGATCTGTGCATTGAACGACTTAAGTGTAGAACTTCTTCAGATGGATGTTGTTGGTTGGTTTGTTGATTACGTCCCCTTGTGAAGTTGACAACTAATATGCTCATGATCTGTAGGCTGATGTGATAACAAAGGGACCCAACCAGTTAGGTTCAAACTTCCCCTTCTTTTCTCGATCTTGCTGATTTCTAGGATTTTCTTTTAGGACAAGATCACCGATTTTGAAAACCCTTGGGATGACTTTGTGATTATAGCTTCTGCACATTCGTTGTTGATATGCCTTAATATGGTCATAGCCATGTTATTATTTTTCATCAAGAAGCTCTAGTTCCTGCAACCTGTTTACTCGATATTCCTCGTCTGGTATGAGGCCCTTCAAAGATACTCGAAGAGATGGGATTTTGACCTCAAGAGGTAAAATTTATTCTGAACCATACACCAATGAATATGGTGTAGCCCCTGTAGGTGTGCGGATGCTTGTTTTGTAGGCCCAAAGTGTCGAATTGAGTTGCACATGCCAATCCTTACCAGCATCATTTACTGTTTTCTTGAGGATTTTAAAGATTTTTTTGTTTGATGCCTCTGCTTGACCATTCCCCTGTGGGTAGTATGGTGTGGAGAAGCGATGTTGGATTTTGAATCATTCACATAGCTCTCGCACATCTTGATTCTTGAAAGGATGTCCATTATCTGTGATGATGGAACTGGGAACACCATATCTGCAAATGAGATAGTTGAGGATGAATGATGAGATCTATTTTCCAGTTATAGTGGTCATCGGGATTGCTTCAACCCACTTGGTGAAATACTCCGTTGCGGTGATAATGAACTTATGCCCATTTAAATAAGAAGGATGAATTTTCCCTACCAAATAAAATCCCCATTGACAGAAAGGCCAAGATGTGGTGAATGACTGCAACTCCTATGCTGGTGTATGGATAAGGTTGCAGTGAATTTGACATTTAGGACATTTCTTAGCAAATTGATAGGACTCTCTTTCCATTGTCGACCAGTAATATCCCATTCTCAGAAGTTTATTGGTGAGAGTAGGACCACTTGAATGCGTACCATAGATACCCTCGTGAAGCTCATGTAAGACAGAGTCAGATTCGTTACGATCGAGGCATCGAAGAAGAGTACCATCTAGACCTCGGTGGTAAAGTGTGTCAGCAGTTAAGGTATAGCGGGTGGCTTGCCGGATGAATCTGCATTTTTGGTTGCAAGATAGGTCGGATGGGAGAGTATTATTTTTGAGATAATCATAGATTCCCGTATAGAGGTGAATCCAAAATGGTTAGGGCATAGATGACTTGGGATGCAGAATTGTCATAGGATGGAAAAAACAATTGCTCTACCAAGAACTCGTAATGAATCTGTTTATTTGGAATTTGTAGCAGTGAAGTGATAGTGGCCATTGCATCAACAACTTTGTTGTCCAATCTTGGGATTTTCTCAAAGGTGATGTGCACAAATTACTATTTGAAATCATCCACCATTCTCTTGTAAGGCATTAGCTTATCATCCTTTGTCTGATAGTCATCGTTGATCTAATTGATAACTAATTAAGAATCCCCATAGACTCTCAATTCTGTGATTCTCCATTCCACAACCATTTTGATTCATGTTACCAGAGCCTCATATTCAACAAAGTTGTTGGTGCATGGAAACATCAGTCTATAAGATCTTAGAATTGTGTTCCCCTCTGGAGTGACGAACACGATGTCGACACCCGATCCATGTTGTGTATAGGATCCATCAAAGTACAGGGTCCATTGCTAGGGGGTGACAATGAGTACATCCATGTTTGTAAATTCCACCTACAGTGGTTGTTGGTCTAGTAGTGGTGCTTTTGCCAGTTGATCTGCAATTACTTGTCCTTTGATAGCCCGATGTTTTGTGTACTGGATATCAAACTCACTCAGACTCATGACCCATTTAGCTAATCATCCTGTGAAAACTGCCTTGCTGAGTAGATAGTTAAGAGGATCGATCTTTGCTACCAGCTTGATTGTATGGGCTAGCATATAGTTGCAGAACTTTTGAGAGGCGAACACCACTGCTAAACAAGCCTTCTCAATGAATGTATAATTTAGTTCTTATCCATTCAAAGTCATGCTGATGTAATAAATAGCCTGTTATTTTCCTCTTGGATCTTCTTGTGCTAACAATGCCCCTCATGATACTTCTGTTGTTGATATATAGAGAATGAGCGACTTGCCTGCTATCGGAGGTACCCAAACTGGCAGATTCATCAGATATTATTTGAACTGGTGAAATGATTCCGCACACTTGTCTTCCCATTTGAAAGGTATATTCTTGTGAAGCAAATGATTGAATGGGAGACATTTATCTGCCAGTTGAGCGATGAATCATCTGATGGATTGCAGCCATCCCTACATAGATCTGAGTTTGCTAATGTCCTTGGGAGGTGGCATTTCCATGATAGCCTATACCTTTGTTGGATCTACTTTGATGCCCTTTTATGATACAATGTAGCCTAACAGTTTGCCAGATGTGACCCCGAAGACACACTTCTTAGGGTTTAGCCTGACCTTGAATTGTTCCAATCATTGAAAGATTTATTAAGTATGCCCAGGGGTTCTACTCGGGTGAATGATTTAGCTAGTAAATCGTCCACATAATCCTCCATGAACATATGCATCATGTCATGGAGGATTGTTGTCATGGCTCTTTGATAAGTTGCCCCAACATTTTTCAAGCTGAAAGGCATGACATTTCAACAATACGTTCCCCATGGATAGGTGAATGCAGTTTTATCTTGATCCTTTGGGGCTATCCTGATTTGATTATAGCCAGAGAAGCCATCCATTAATGATAACATTGTGTGGCCCACTGTTAGATCCATAATAATGTCAATGATTGGCAAAGGAAATTCATCCTTCAGACATGTTTTGTTGACATCTCTAAAATTTGTGCATATTCTGATGCTTTTGGCAGGTTTTGAAACTGGTACAATGTTTGAGATCCATTTAGCATAGTCTATAGGTTGGATGAATCCGACATCTAATAAATTCTTTAGTTCTGCTTTGACCAATAATGCCACATGTGTATTCATCTTTCTTAGTTTCTTCTTGACCAGTTTAGCTCCTAGAGCGATGGATAAATGATGCATGATTAGATTCAGATTTATTCCTGGCATGTCAGCATAAGACCAAGAAAAATTGATTTGTTTTTTCCTGAAGAATTTGATAAAATCTGGTTGTTCTTCTTCTATGAGTGATTCTGCTAGATGTATGGTTTTGACTGTTGCTTCAGTACCGATGTTTATAGATTGAGTTGGCTCAATCAATATTGGTGACCTTTCTTGATAATGTTTAGGAAGAGTGTCAAGTCTCCCATCTTTAGGTGCCTTAAAAAGGTTTTCATCCTCAGATGCGTTCCTTATTTTTACCTTTTTGTGATCTAACACTGCCATTGACAGATTTTCACCATTAGATCCTTTGTTTATTTCATTTTTGTGACTAAGAGACTTGGCACTCCCCTGATTGCAAATATCATTATTTTATTCATTAGTAGAGTACATTTCTGGATTAACTGAACATAGGTATTGGATAATGGATTCAACGTTTGGGAATATTGGTATATCATTATGTTCGAGTTCCTCCCAATCTAGGAGATCAAGATATATGAGCGACAAGGAGTCATTTGGTGGGTTAAGATTAGTTGTTGTAATTTTCATGATAGAGTCATTGTTATAGTCATTTGGGATACTGGTGAGGTCTATGATATTTTCAAGGTCTTTGATGGTATTATCTTTGATATTTTCTTGTTCGTATTGTCGATGCTCGTTCTCACTAGCCTCGTAGATATGTCGTGGTCCGAATTCAAGTAGTCGAGATTCTAAGCCTTGTCCCTCTTGAGAAAGGGGTGTGTATGCATGGATGGTATCCACCTCAATAGCTTCAGTAATATCAGAACAACTATCCCACTCATATTCATTGGAATCAGTTTCAGAATCACTGTCCCAGGTTACCTCGCTATATCTGACAGGT
This sequence comes from Cryptomeria japonica, assembly GCF_030272615.1. Taxonomy (NCBI): domain Eukaryota; kingdom Viridiplantae; phylum Streptophyta; class Pinopsida; order Cupressales; family Cupressaceae; genus Cryptomeria; species Cryptomeria japonica. The sequence goes on along the minus strand of NC_081408.1, from coordinate 515,492,878 downwards.
ATGTTGTATGGTGAGAAAAGATCACTGATGATTGACACCAGTTTAGTAGCTTGATTTGATTCGGGGTCGGTACTTGCTTGTACTCTTTGCATTTGTCTATACACTGTTTCCCTTCCTTGAGTAGAAATTTCTTCAGGTGGTGGTTTCACCTTGGTTTGATTAGGTTCTTGCACATGATGCACTTTATTATAAGAAGCTTCTTCCCTTTGAATGGCCAGTTCTTCTTGTCGTTTCTTGTTTTATTGATGCTTTTCCTCTTTCCTTCTTTTTCTACTGCTTGGTGTAGTGCTTCTTGCCATGAGTCTTCATTATATTTTTTCTTTGCTCTTCACTGAGGTTTTTGCTAGTGATTTTGTTTCTGCTGAGGTGGAACATGTTGTCCATACCCAAGTCCTGTTTTGTGTCTTGCAAATTGTGAAGGAAGGTGTAGGGGTTCTATAATGCCTTCTTGGTGCTTGCCATTAGGTCCTTTGCCTTTGTATCCCATTCATTGCATGATTCAAAACCCATTTCCATACTGTTTTGTTGGTACGACCACTTCTATGGTAGTAGCTCTAACTTCTTCATCATTGTATAGCCAACTAAGGATGTATTTCTCTTCTGATTCATCGACCATTGTGCCCAGTTGGATAAATTTACTATCAAACTTGGTGATGGGTTGGGTTTCTTGATGCCTTGATGTGTAAGGTTGTCCATAAGATTTTGGTGACGTTGGCAATTTAGATAGACATAAGGGTTGAAAAGAGTACTCCCCCATGCCTTGGTCCTTTCTTTTCATCTTTTGCTTGAAGTCTATGGATAGAGACTTGAGTTCTTGATGATTGGATGCTGAGCAAGCTTGAGCCTCCCTGTTGTGTGGCACAAGGCTATCTTGAGCTGCCCCCATAGCATTGCAATATTGGAAAGGGTTATTATATGTAGATATTAAAATTTATGTCTGTTGTAAGGGAACTTGATACATTGATGGTATGTGGAAGGCACTGCTTGCATTTCATGGATCCATGGATGACCCAATAGTATATTGTATGTGAAGTCTATGTCTAGGACTTGGCACATGGTGTCTCTTTATACAGGACCTACCTTAATGGGTAGTATTATAGTTCCTTCAGATGATCTCTCTTCATCATCATAGGCTTTGACGGTGATTTTTTTTTTTGATCAATAGACTGCTAAGAGAAGCCCAATGCACGGATAAGTTTTAAAGTACATATATTGAGACTAGCTCCTCCATCTATTAACACTCTTTTTAATCGATGTTTATATAATAAGACTTCAAGATGGAGTGGGGTATTATGCAGATGATTCAAGGAGGTGTAGCGTCCTAAAATTGCAACACTTGCAATTTCGACCGCATTTGGGTCTTCACGATGGCGATGCAACACTGAACCTGAATGGAGACCCCGAAACTTGCTCACGACACTAAAAACTGCATTTTCAAGCACCTTGGCCTGAACCTCCTTTGCACGCTGCTGTCCCGGGAGGTGGGACCAGAGCGCCCAGCGCCCTGGTCCCTGGCCCTATTTTGGGCCCGGTCTCCTATGGGGTCTCGGGTCTTTTTGTTTGCAAATTGGAAAATTAACTTTCCTGGTCGGCCTAAGGTCGGGAAAATCAGTCTATTAACCCTAATTGGCAAGTATATAAACTACATTTTCCTCTCTCATTTAGAGATATACATACATGACAAAAAAAAGCGTGGAAACTACACTCAAGCATTCAAGCATTCAAGCATTCAAGCATTCCTTCTAAGTCTCCATTCAAGGCTAAGTGTTGCATTCAAGACAAGGATTCAACCATTGAAGAGGAGATCACTTACTACATATTACAACATACAACAAACAACAACATCTATACCTTCGCACATAAGGATACAAACATCCTTACAACAAGGTATTAATACTTGTTTTACATTACAGACATTTACATTTTACAGCATTTCTCATTTCTTGGTTAATTCCAAAACCGGGGTTTGACCTAAAGGCAAACCCCTAATCCCTAACCCCCCAATCGTCTTCGCTTTTCTGTGTGTAGGTTGTAGGTACGCGGCTGAAATTGAAGATCTGGAATCCTTGTGCAGAGACGAACAGATCCCCCTTCGTTTCACGGATTTTTCGGAGGACCGTGGCGCTCGGGCGCCATCGTCCTGACAACTTTTGCTCAAATTTGTAGGACAACGCCGTATCGACATTTTACTACTAATTCCAGGTCCGCAGCTTCATTCTATATCCCTATCTCAGTTTATAAGCGAATCTTTCTCACTTTCTATGCATGCCTAGCTTAATTCTTCTATCAACATTCTTTACAAAAGAGAGTAGCCTTGCTTTCTTAACCCTTGAAACTCATATAGAATCCAATCTTGCATTGCGTGGGATTGGATCTTGTGGGTTTCAACCCCTCTTTTGAATCTAAAGTCTCCCAAGTGAAAACCATCAACCCTAGTGACTCTCCCTTCTCTCTCCTCGGAGTTGGGGAGGGGAGAACGACTAGGGTTCGATCATTTTTCCGCTTTACATTTTGGTGAACCCGACGTGAACATCCTTTCTGATTATTCATAGTTAGATCTGAAAATTGGATTCCTTGATTACATTTCCATGTTTGATCTTTTGCAAAATTTTAGAGGTTAATTGCATAAAAACCCTAAATTTTCTTTTTAAGTAATTAAACTTGTGAAATGTTTAATTGTTAAATGCTTGTTTCAGATCTGCCCTTCTATTACAAATTATCAATTCATATTTGTGCTTTAATTTTGAAAATTAAGTGGTTAAGTGTCAAAACCCTAATTTTTGAAACCCTCTTGATTCAACCTTTGTCCGACAATTTCACTGATCAAAACATCTCCAAATCGGTTGTAACTTTGGATTCCGCAATAAAATCACAATATCTTTCATCCCTGAAAATTTGGAAAAAAGTTGCGAGGACCGTGTGCACTCCGACCGCCATCGTCCCCGACATTTTTTTCAAAATTTCGGGAGCGAGATCTTACTGTATTTTTCTGCTAAAATCCAGAATTTTGGCTGATTTTATCAATTTTAACACCTTCAAAATTAAAGTCAAAGTTGGTCTAGTGATTGCTTGGATTAAGGCTTCTAATCATTCAAAAATCATTGAAACTAAAATTCATGTCAAAATTGTGTTTCTTACAGTCCTAAATCTGAAAAGTGTGTTATCATTCATCCGAAATTTCAGTGCTTTATTCAAATTTTCGCAGTTTGTGACTTTTGAAATTAAGTGCTTAATTACAACAACTTTGATTTCCGCTTTCAAAATTGAATTTTGCATGAAATTGAGTCAACTTTCAAATTTCAAAACTTGCATTGCTTTTGGTATTCCCTCTAAAATCATAAAATTCAAAATTTCAGTTTCCCTCTCTTTTTCAAAATTCAAATTTTGCATTTTTCGACAATCTTGGTAGGGTTCAATTTTGAGATTGCAACTTTAATTTAGGCTATCTACAGATCGTAAAATCACTCAATTTTTTCAGGTTAGCTGTAAAATCATCATAACTTTCATCCCTGCAAATTTCGAAAAAAGTTGCGAGGACCGTGTGCATCCCGAACGCCACGGTCCCAGACATTTTTTTCGAAATTTCGGGAGATTGTCCTGATTGTATTTAACAGCTTAAATCTAGAAGATTGGCTGGTTTTACTGAAATTTGCTACCTCTAAAATTTGAAATCTTCTCTCTTTCTTTAGTGCATGAGTTTTACAACAATAAGCCCTACTTACACTATTCCCGTTAGACGAAGCCTTAGAGGTAAGTACTTCCAAGGTTTAATTACTGAGGAGATGGAACCTAATTTGAATGGCCTTTTTAACGAGGACATGGGTAATTCCTCTAATCCTCTTAATGATGAAGAAGCTCTCCATGAGGTTTCTGTAGAACAACTTTCAAAATTGGATAACCAATTTGACGATTTTCGACAGTGGATGTCTCAAGAATACCCTGATAGTCAAGCTCTTCCTTTAATTGAGGGTCTAAAACGTATGCTTCAAAGTGATAAGAATGGAATTGATATTTTGCGTGGTATTGCACACATTGTGGATTCAAATGTGATGCCTATGAAGAGTTGTGCTAAAACTTTGGGTTATACACAACCTCCTACTCAAGACAATCATTCTATTCCTTTGACGACTCCTATTGCTAGTATACCTACTTTTACATCAAACATAATGACTACTTCAACACAAGACATTTCGCCTATGATCACTAGTCATGGGGGCAATCCCTCTTCTTCAATCAACCCTCTTCCTTCATTCAATCCAACTTCTTCATTCATTCCTTCAGTGAGTGTTCCTCTTATATCTCCACAAATGAACATGACGCAAGGGGGCAATTCATTTAACCCTTCCATTCCTCCTTTTAGTGTTCCTCCTTTCCAATCATCTCCTATGACTAACTATCATAGCGCCCCACCACCTTACTCTCTACCTTCTTTCAATAACATAACACCTCCATCACAATCTAACACATCTAATATGAACTCTTCGACTGAAGCGACCATTAACAATCTTGCACAAACAGTCTCTTCTTTACAGCAACAAATTGCCTCTATGAATCAATCTAAGTTTAGTGTGCCCACATTTGATGTTGCGAGCCCACTTTCTCTTGATATTGTTCGAGCTATTCCCCCTAAACATGTTGAAATTCCGCATTTGGAGCTTTATAATGGTAAGGGTGATCCTCTAACACATGTTAAGACATTTCAAACAATATGTACCGATTTTGCTTATGACCAAAGGTTGCTTGCAAAACTGTTTACTAGAACATTAAGAGATAAAGCCCTACAATGGTATTGCTCGTTGCCTTCTTATTCTATTACTTCTTTTGAACAACTTGCAAATGCTTTTATTCAGCAGTTTCAAAACAATATAAGTCCTAAAGTTACTTTGATTGATTTAATGCATTGTAAACAAGGTGTTAAAGAAAAAGTGACTGATTTCATTGGTAGATATAAGCATTTGTATGCTCAAATTTCTTTTCCAATGCCTGACAATGACATTCAAAGAATCTTTATTTCTAATTTACAAAAAGACATTAGAGAAAAACTCCTGTTTTCTGAGTTTACTTCTTTCCAACAGTTGTGCGCAACTCTTCACAATTATCAACTGACTGTGAGTCAAATGGAACAATCACATCCTATGGCTCCGAGTGATAAGGGTGATAGTAGTCAACAACCATTTGGGAAGTTTAAACCAAACAGAGAGTCCATCAAATTCAATGAAAACATCATCAACAACAATGTGAATGCAGCATCAGGTGTGTCTCCTATTTCTAAGTTTTTCAAGAAAGAAAGAAAGTTTACTCCTTTGAGTGAATCATTGCATAGTATTATGAATAAGTTATTGGAACAAAATGTGCTTACTCTTCCTCCTATAAGGCAAATTGATCCTGCAAAGATTAATTCACCCTATTTTGATAACAAATCTTTTTGTCAATTTCATTGTCAACCTGGGCATGATACTGAAAAATGTTTTGCTTTAAAGGGGAAAATTCAAGATTTGATTGATAATAATACTATCTTTGTTTCTGGTGTGAATGATAAAGGCAACAAATTTGTAGCTCTTCCTAACCAAAATCTTCAGTTTTTTACGGATCCATTGCCTTCTCATACCTCTAATGGGATTGATACTACTGATTCCTCTGTCTCACCTGATGATCTTGTGTCTATGACTCTGAATGTGATTAATTTTGTGGAGCAACGGAAAATCCCTAAAGAACTTTCCATCACCTTTGATTCTAGTGAAACTATCAGGGTACCTGATGGTCCTTTATATATAGTTGCAAAAGTCAAAAATATGCCTTGCCGTGGAGTGCTTATTGATCCTTCTTGCATGGTTAATGTCATTACTGAAGAGTTTCTTTTTACTTTGCAATTGAATCAAGTGATCTATGACAAAACAGATGTGATTGTGAAATTATTTGATGCATTTTCTTCTCCTACAATTGGTTCTATTACATTACCTATTGAGGTCCGTAACAAATCCCTTGATGTGAACTTTGCTATTATTCCATCTTTTGAACAATTTCGTGTGAAGCTTGGCTATCCTTGGCTATCTTCCATGAAAGCTATTGCTTCTCCTATTCACAAGTGTTTGAAATTTCCCCATAATGGTGAAGTTGTTACTGTCAATCATAGTCTCTTTAAACCAGCTGAAAGAACTTCTAGCGTTCCTATTGGTTATTTTTGGCCTAAACAATTCCAATCTCTTCCTCCGCGAAGTGATCATCTTTTCAAATCTTATCAAAAGTGGAAAAAAGATATGATCCTATCTCTAAGTGAACCTAGAACACCCAAACTTGACATTCCTATCATTCTTGAGAAGGAAGTTCTTCCTTTGAAAGATAAAACCAATGTCTTTCCTCAAGAAGATTCCCAACCCATTCCTATGGATGTGACTATGCCTATATCTAATAAACTTGCTAAGAGTAGACCTATACCTCCTCGTCATGATGGACTTGGTCTCCTTCCTAAACCAAATATTCCTCCCTTATATGGAGCAGTTCCTCCTCCTTCCTCTTATGGAGAGAAAAGACATTCCTCTTCTCTTATTGTTCAACCTAAGAGACCACAACCTAAACACCCAAGTGATAAGGATGAGAACATTCCTCCTCCTCAATCTTCGCAACTTCCTACTAAGACTAGACGAAATCGTTCTGCACGTGAACGCCGACGAAAGCGTCGTCTTAGAGCTCAAACTTTGCAATCCCCAAAAACACCTTCAACAAGCATTATTCCATTTTCTCCTCAGCCGACTATTGAGCCGAAATCTCCTAAACATAAGATGCATGATGGTCTTGATCCTGTGCGAGTTAAAGATCCTATTTTTATAAATCTTGATGATGATATAGATGAAAATGTTACTCCTGTTCATTCTGATAGTGAATATGAACTTGTTGATGTTGATAACCATTTATCTAATGAATTTTCTAAAGCACTTATCCTAGCTCCTAGACAAGAACAACGTGTCTTGGAACATGAACATAGCCCTTGTTTGGATCTTGTGATAGCTCCATCTGCTGTGTTGAATGTTCCTCCTCTAGCGTGTTCCCTGCCTTCCCGAAACGTTGATCAGCAAGATCAGAGGGTAGATGACATGCTAGACTAGTTCATTAGCATAGCAGACTCTCTCCTCCTCTCTTTTGTTACTTCTTCTATGTGTTATTCTCATTCTTCTATTTGTTGTCCTTAGTGTTGTCTACTTGAGGACGATGCAAAGCATTGAGATCTCTCGATCTCTCTCATGTTGACTCAAAAGACACATGTGTTCCCTTCTTCTAGGTGACCTTCCTTGATTGGGGAATGAAGAACAATTATGCATACATACATATGATATACATGAATTATCATACAGCATACTGACCCCAAGGAAAGCAAAGTCACCTTGTGCTTTGTGTTTTGTGTCTATTATCCTTGGGTTTATCTCACACTTGGGGGCTAAATCCTTGTGATAACGTGCTCCTTTCTCATTTGTATCACTACCTTAAAGCAATCACCCCCGGTGAGGCGTGTGCGATCGCTTTAACGTAGGGGGGCATACATCCCGTCCATATCTTTTCAAGATACTTGAAAATTTCTTGACAAATTTAGCTTTGCCTTGAAAATTTTTGATATCTTTCTTGCATGACTCATAGTGAGGGAACCTTACTACTGACAGTCATGGTTCTCCCTCGTGATCTTCCCTTTTACTTTGTCAATCGAAGTCGTAAGATCCTTAGTCCACTGGGGGCTTGGTGTATCTTGCCTCCTTGACGTGGTGAAATTTTTTCAATGTTGTTTCCTTGTACTTTACCAGAAGTATGAGCGTACGCTTATACTCCCGCTAAAGTGGGGGCTAAATGTAGCGTCCTAAAATTGTGACACTTGCAATTTCAACCGCATTTGGGTCTTCACAATGGCGACGCAACACTGAACCTGAATGGAGACCCCGAAACTTGCTCACGACACTAAAAACTGCATTTTCAAGCACCCTGGCCTGAACCTCCTTTGCACCCTGCTGTCCCGGGAGGTGGGACCAGAGCGCCCAGCGCCCTGGTCCCCCAGGACCATGGCGCCCAGCGCCCTGGTCCCTGGCCCTATTTTGGGCCCGGTCTCCTATGGGGTCTCGGGTCTTTTTGTTTGCAAATTGGAAAATTAACTTTCCTGGTCGACCTAAGGTCGGGAAAATCAGTCTATTAACCCTAATTGGCAAGTATATAAACTACATTTTCCTCTCTCATTTAGAGATATACATACATGACAAAAAAAAGCGTGGAAACTACACTCAAGCATTCAAGCATTCCTTCTAAGTCTCCATTCAAGGCTAAGTGTTGCATTCAAGACAAGGATTCAACCATTGAAGAGGAGATCACTTACTACATATTACAACATACAACAAACAACAACATCTATACCTTCGCACATAAGGATACAAACATCCTTACAACAAGGTATTAGTACTTGTTTTACATTACAGACATTTACATTTTACAGCATTTCTCATTTCTTGGTTAATTCCAAAACCGGGGTTTGACCTAAAGGCAAACCCCTAATCCCTAACCCCCCAATCATCTTCGCTTTTCTGTGTGTAGGTTGCAGGTACGCAGCTGAAATTGAAGATCTGGAATCCTTGTGCAGAGACGAACAGATCCCCCTTCATTTCGCAGATTTTTCGGAGGACCGTGGCGCTCGGGCGCCATCGTCCCGGCAACTTTTGCTCAAATTTGCAGGACAGCGCCGTATCGACATTTTACTGCTAATTCCAGGTCCGCAGCTTCATCCTATATCCCTATCTCAGTTTATAAGCGAATCTTTCTCACTTTCTATGCATGCCTAGCTTAATTCTTCTATCAACATTCTTTACAAAAGAGGGTAGCCTTGCTTTCTTAACCCTTGAAACTCATATAGAATCCAATCTTGCATTGCGTGGGATTGGATCTTGTGGGTTTCAACCCCTCTTTTGAATGTAAAGTCTCCCAAGTGAAAACCATCAACCCTAGTGACTCTCCCTTCTCTCTCCTCGGAGTTGGGGAGGGGAGAACGACTAGGGTTCGATCATTTTTCCGCTTTACAGGAGGCATCATCATGTTCAAAAAAAGATATGTTATGCGGCCTCGTCATATCGGCCACCATTGCTTGGAATCGATCAATATGCAGATTATTTGGAACAGTTGTTTTGGTAAGTGCTTGTTCCAAGATATCCTTGTGTTTTGGTGAAATTTTGAGTAACTCAAATATAGATATCTGAGTGGGAGTTCTCCATAGTTGATCAACCAAGTTATATTGAGTCTTGGGGAGAGTTGTCGATGTTGATGTGTTCCCTTTCAAGACATATTTTTTTGCTCTGGTTGTCACATTTATTGATGCATGTTCTTGTTTGTCTTTGATTTTTATGACATTTACTTGATTGTCATATGTCAATATGTGATTGATGGTGTTATCGTATATGTGATTAACACGAGCTCCCTTGGTATTGTTTGATGTTGAAGCTCCTCCCTTGTTGTAAGTTGGAAGGGGATTTTTGAAGGCTTCATGGTCACCATTGTATTTATGACCATCAATTGTTAAAATCTCCCCTGTCTATCATGTCATGAACTATGTTCTTCAACCTCATGCAATTATTTGTGTTATGTCCTTTGTTTCAATGAAAGTCACAATAATGTGTCATTCCACTAGGGTGGTTTGACTTGGGGTTCAAAGTTGCTTGTGGCTGGCAATGTGATGATCTTATTTGCCAATAGTTCTTGAAATGCTGATTCTAAGATTTGTCCTAATGGCCTATATATGCGTCAATATGGGAAAGTATTAGTGTTGCCTCTCTGGTTTGTGTTGTTTCCCTGGTTGGTGTTGTTGTCGCCTTGATGATTTTTGTTGGTGTTTGAGGTTGAAGCTCCTTGGTTGGTATTTCGCTAATAAGTGTTAGTGCCTTGATTAACACTCTTTTGATCATTATTGGATGGTGGGTTTCCTAATAAAGTCAACACTTGTTGTTTAGACTTTACATTGTTGGCATCAATTACCCCATCATTAACAAATTTTTTGTTCCTTGTCCAAAATCTGGATTTGTCTAAAGTGTTGTTATTGTTTTGATTGTTAAAAGTGTTAGTGTTTGACGAATTAACACCTTCCTTAAATAACTTCAATGTTCCTTTCTTGATGAAAGATTCCTCTACTTGGATACCATTTTCTATCAATTTTGCAAAAGATGGTATGCATTGGAGTTTGAGTTGATAACTCATCTCATTATTGAGATCGTTGATGAAGATTTCCATCTTTTCCTTTTCAGGCACATCTCAGGGATATCTCGAGACCATGGGCCTCCATCATTGCAGAAACACCATGAATGTTTCATTGCTCTTTTATTTTGTGTTACACACATCCAACATGGTGATTGCATGTTGAATATTATAGGAGTATTGTGTTTTGAATTTGTTTACCAACTCATCAAATGATCTCATTGGAGGTGTAAGTTTAGACAACCACTCCAATGTTTGTCCTCCCAAACTTCTTGGGAATAATCTCATTAAGTGTCATCGTGGGCAAACTCTAAGCTCATGGTATAATATTCACAAACGTGATCATGGGGATCACTCTTACCATTGTATTTGTTGTATTTTGGTATATCTAAATTTGGGTGAATAGGTACCATGTTCAATCTCCTATCAAAAGGATAAGGACAAATTTTGTCCAAGGAGTATCGTGCTGTAGTTCCTTGTTGCAAGTCCTGCATTTGTCTTTGCAATGTTTGGAGTTGTGTAAGAGCATCCATGGGTGCATTTGTCCTTCAATGGGGAGCTTCCTCTTGTTCATTAAGATTGTCCCGATTGCAAGCATGGTCTTGTTCATGGGTGCGATCTTGGTTGCGTATGTTTTCTTGATCACGTGCCTCTTCTTCTCTTCATTGTTCTTGATAGGTATAGTTTCTTGATCTTGTTCTTGAAATTATCTTATCTATATTCCTTAAGTTTTATGTATCTAAATCCTCAAGAATGTTGATTCCTTTGCTAGTTAGCATGAGTAGATATTTTTCCTTATCTGCTTCTATTAGTCTTTGCACGAGTTTTTGGAACGCTGCATTTTCTTGACATTCTTGGAGAAGTTCTTCGGTGATCTCTATTTATCCCATATTTGCATACTCATCCAAAGGATTGGACAATCTACGACCCATACTCGATTCTAGTTGCAATTATGTCTTCTTGTTTCTCTGAGATCGAGTGAAAACGGGCATTAATATATCTCTACTTTGATGAATTCTTCTTCTTCTATTGGGGTTCTTTGTGGAGTTGGCGGCTCATGTCGAGCTTCATTATAAGTGATAAGGAACTTTGGAAACAAAGCAGAGTTAATCTTTCATCCCCTATTAAGGTGTCAGTTGAATGTCGCTTTCTGAATGTAAGCCCTACTTCTCAAAGGCTCTTTATCAAATTTGTTTGTTTTTCCCTAGATAGACAACTGCATATGACGTAAAAATGCGCGATGTGATGCAAAGAGTTGACGGTTGATATAGAGAAATTTATTCCTTTTAATAAGTGTCTTAGAACTAGGTTGTCTTTCCTTCAACTTAGTCTTTTGATGAAGACTTGTTCTTCTCAAAATATGAGGAGTGGTCATACACAAATGATCAAAGGTTAATATTGATGATGTTGGATATGGATACTTCATTTGAACACTCAAGTTTTACTTTATCAAGTAGAGGTTTAGTTTGATTCACCTGTACGACAAAGTATGTCAAATGATATGAGTCAAGTTTCTTGATGTAGAAACTTAATTTGACAACTTGAGGACCCAACTAGGTATTGTTTTAATAGGGTCCGTTGGATGGTGGAACTTTGATCACTGTTCTGATACTCCTTAATTTTGTTGGATGAAATCTGATCTCAAGCTAGTTTGAAGATTTGGAAACTCTTTCTAAGAGTGCTTTTGTTGGATTCAAATTTTTCTCATTGATGATCTTTTTCGAAGTTTTGTTGCTGGATTTGTTAGAGGACCCAAAAGGGTATTTGAAACTGTTGATAAAAAATTTCCAAAGTGACTGGTCTTCTCTCTGTTTTTCACTAATATTAATCATGCGCTAAGACAATGACCTGATGTGCTAAAGGATGTTTTCAAAGTGCTACAGAATGTTCATTATGTGCTATGTTGCCTTTTCAACGCGCTATGTAGATTGTTGGATAATAAAATTTGTTGGATAGGTTATGCGCTAATATGTCCCTGTTATGCACCAATGTTTGATATGAAAGCGCTATAATATGCTTTGAATGCACTAGGCTGATGCTTGTATGTGTTACAATGATGTTGATAAGTGCTATCTGAATTTTTACTAGTATGATACTCGTCATGCACTGAGTTGAGTGATGAAAGCGCTAAGTTTTGGTGTGAATGCGCTACTGTATATTTGAGATGCGCTAGGTTGTTGCTCCTATGCACTAACTGTCCTGATTTCTTCATTTGATGTTTTTGATGTGATGTTAAAAATAACACTTGTGATTTGATGGATAATTTTCTAAAAATGACTTGAAAACATGACATATACAAGAGATAACAATTTGTCTATGCTAAACAAGTAGTGTATGTTCTTTTGAGGATGTTTTCACTAGCTTGGATTACAAAGAAGACATATCAAGCAGACTCATTATTCAAAGGCCATCAACAATATCATAGCTCACTAGTCTCAATTCTTTGTAAACTCAAACAACCTTGTCACCCCCTAGGAGACACCCATTTTTTTGCCTTTTGCTAGAAATTAACCCAAAGTGAATTGCTTCACAATTGAGTAGTTAGCTTGGGAGATATATGGTGAGTGATCTTGGGGGCAGATTCTTCCCCACCCTTGCACTATGATATTGCCAATGTTTGCTGAATAACTCAGTTCAAAGTCTCTAATGCTAAGGTTCTTAATCAGGCTTTCATTCGGTCTTCAGTGATAAACCCCCTCGAGAGGCTTCCCAACCTTTAGAACAAAGGCTTTATGTATCTTAAAGATACTGGGGGAAGACTAATCACTGAGCAAAATTGTTGAAGGGGACTTTCGTTAGCCTCCACATTTGATTATAATGCGTTGGAACACTTGGAGATAAATTATTTTCCCACTTAGGTCGTTCCCCTCTCACCGCCATTAATGGCGCCCTAAGGGCAACTCGGGAAGGCAGACCTTCTAAAGGATTTAATTGCTTGGAGTAAAAGAAAGCATAAGAGTGGTTTGGCTTTTTGGTCACCCAATTAATGGGAGAGCATATACCTTCCACTTTCGAGACAAGGCAAACAATGTTCTTTTTAATTTTCAAGGCAATGATTTGCTAAGATCTATTTGGAGATGTTGCTCCAACAAGCATGGTGTTCTTTTTATCCCACAAATAAATTTGTTGTCTAACTAGGAAGTTGAAATCTTGGTCAACAAAAGTAAAACACGTTTGCTTGAAAAGGGAAATTGCTTTGCAAAATAAAAGGAAAGATTGATTGCTTTTTATCTTTGCAATAAAATGTAAATTTGTTCTTTTTATAGCCCAAATTTGAGGTGTTTTCCCTAATCTTGCAAGAAAGCAAAGTGTTTGATATTGTTGTTCTTTTTAAACTGGCAATGAGATTTCTTTTAAATCCAAAAGAAAATTTGATTTGTTTTAAGCCCAAGATAAAATGAAGTTCTTTTTAACCAAAGGGAAATGAGTTCTTTTTAAACCGTTTTGAAAAACTAGGAAAAAATCAAATTCCTACATCTAACTTCCTCTAACCTGTAAGAAATGATTAGTAACCTACAATAAAAGAAAGTTAGTAAAAAAAAATTAAAACCTTAGGCGGGCTTACACAAGCCTAATTTTCTAACTCTGTTACAAACTGTCTCTTTTCTCTTTCAGAGTTATGCACTAAACTTTTGCACAGATGCACTACATAATAGTATAAAAGCGCTAAAGGAAGACCCCTACAAACTACTCTGATACCCGAATGTGCTATGCTGATACTTCTATGCGTAAGAAAGAAACAAAGAATGTTATGCGTTAAAAAGAAGTTCCAAAGCACTATAAGATGGGTCCTATGCTCTAAACAGTGTGATGAATGCACTACTATTTGCCACAGATGTGCTAAAGTATACTCCAGATGCACTAAATGGGTATTCCAACATGCTTGTAATCCTTGGCCTGCACAAAAAATGATATTATTTATGGGGACATGCCCTATGGTGGGTGCTAGAAATGTATGCGAGAAAATGTAGTGACTAAAACGAACAACTCGAATCCAAAAGACCCACACACCAATGAGAATCTTGGTGCAAGTATATGAACTGATTCAACGAGTTTAACTTCCCAAGAGGTGTCCCATTGTTCTCTATCTCACATGATCCCTAAAGTCAATGTTTTCTCTCAGATCATTGAGCAAAGTGACTTAGGAATGACAACTCCAAGAATGAGTGATGTTTGATTTATATGCATGAATACATTCTAAGATATATATGATGTTTAAAACAATGGTGATTAATATAGTATGAAGATGATGATATTATAACAGATTATCCAATTATCCTAGCATGATATACTATCCTAACATGAATATCTTATGATATTAAAAATATTCCTAAATGCTATGACAATATTCTAACAAAGAGAGGCTAAAATGTTTAGTAAATTAAACTATAATGTAGATGCATGAAAGATTTTTGATATGAAAATGAGGAATGATAGCTCTATTTATAGGGAAAATAGGGCAATGGATGGTTAAGATTGAATAATCTTAACAAGGGCTAGGATTGAAAGTTAATGAATCCATGTTTACAATTCTCACCAATGAAATGGTGACAATTGTCAACAAGAGGTTTTTGGAGAAGAGATGCAAGAAGCATTAAATGCCTGAGAACAAATGGAGGTTACCCTAGGATGTAAGGGTTAAGGTTAGGTTAGGGTTATCCAATAGATAAATCTTTTACCCAAGGGGCAAACTCTTGTGCAATGGTTAATCGGATAACCAAGGTTAAAGCCATGAATGCTTGATGTGACCCTTGGGTTAGATGAGGGTTAAGTTAGAGAGAATACCAAAGGTCAAAGATGAGTTAACCATAAATGGTTATGTAAGAACGTTTAATGGGTTGGAAGACTTTAGAGGTTAACCATTTGAAGACACAAAGCCTTTAATGGTTATTGAAGACTTTGAAGGCTTTGAGAAGTGACTTATCTTTACTTAGGAATGTGAAAATAATTAGGAGATGAATTAGGCTAAATTGGAAGTTATTAGAAGAATCTAGAAGGGGTTTAGGAGGCGAGTGGGAGATGTAGGAAAATGCAAGTGGAGGGAAAAGGATTTTAATTAAAATAAAATTACTTTATTTTAACTAAAATAGATGCAACTTGCATAAATACAAGTGGGGGGATTTAATAAATAAATTAGATTTATTTATTTGCAAGGATCAATTTAATTAAATGTAAATTTAATTAAAAAGGGTGAAAGGGGAATTAATTAAATAAAGTGATTTATTTAATTAAAGGCTAGAAAAGGTTTAGGTGAATTTAATTAAATTCTTCATTTTCATCTATTTTATTTTTATCTATTTATTTTCAAATAAATAGATGAAGAAATTAATTTATTTAGATTTGGTTTGCATAAGGATGCATTTGCGGGAGGCTATGAAAATGAAGCCTTCTGCCACTGCCCTAAGGCCAGCTATGATGTCGTCTGTCGTTGCGAGGCCGTCTGCTGCTGCGAAGCCATCTGCCGCTACCCTGAGGCCGACTGCTGCTGTCGTCCAGCCCCCTGTTCGTTCCCTTGGTGAGGCTGCTCTTCTTGGTACTAGGATTGATGATTTTCAGGAAACGATGACACCGGTCCTTCTTCATAGGAAGATGGGATGGGCAGATGTGCTATTTGATGACCATGATTTGGCTCAGTTACAAACTTTTAATCATTCTCCTCAATGGGTTGTCAAGGATGGTCGCTGGCATGACTTGGCTTATGACAAATTCTTGCCGACTTCATTATATTTTGGCAAATTTACAGGTAATTCTGTTCCAAAACCTTCGCGTTCTTATTATAAATCTTCTATTCCCAAGGCTTTAATATTTCAGGGCATTCTGAGTCCTCCTCTTGTTGATCACCCAAAGACTTGTTTTAAGTGTTTTCATTCTTTTTTTGGTTCTATAAAACCTAGGAAGTGTAGATCTGTTTCTCCTCAACCGCCATTCGATATTTGTGATGGCTCCCCGCGTTCTGATGGTTTTTCCCCATTAGCTCCTTCTGGATCTCCCTCCCAGGATTGTAATCCTTCCCTCCCATCTTATGTCACTTGGCCAAATAAAAATTTGGTTTTTAACCCTCACTTCCTTTCTTCCCCAAATGACATTCGTGTTGCTAAACAAGCTCCCTTCCATCCAAATCCACTTCCCCATAACTCTCCCTCTGCATTTTCCAATTCGATAAGGGGTAATCCGCATTCTTCTATGCAGTATAAGGTTATATTCTCCAATTACATGATTCGGGACTCTGTGAAGTTATTGCATTCTACTGCCCTCATTGGTAAGCTTCTTTCTCCGGTTTCTTTTGGTAAATTATTAACATGGGAAAAGTCTAATTGGGATGGTATGAAGGATTTATTTCTGTTTGATAAAGATTCTCTATATTTCACTGTGATTTTCGATTCTGAAAAGTATAGGGATTGTGTGTATAGATTTAAAGGGTAGTTTTGTTTTGGGAGAGGAATTTTTACCTATGCTTGGTCTCCTTATTTTAATATTCAATCGGTGAAGCCACAATTTATGCCCTTTTGGGTAACTTTCCTGAGTCTTCCTTTGGAGTATCGTGATGTGTATATGGTTGAAATCCTGGAAAACAAATTGGGCATCTTTATTAAGCATGATTTAGTTCCTTTCAAACAACCTCATCTTTCGGTTAAGGTTTGTTTGTTATTAAATCTGTCTAAACCCATTCCCTCTGAGATTACTATTTTCTCCAAATATGGTGCATGGATTAAGCCTATGGTAATTCAAGATTCGATCACTATTCATTCTTGTGCTCCGTTACTTGGCCATTTCACCTCTCAATGTTGTGGTGATTCTGATGCATCTTTACAAGTTTGTTCAGATTTTTCATCTGATTTTAGCCCATGTTCCTTTTTTAAAAGTAAGGATCGTCAACCTTTGAAGGATCATAATGTTAAGGATTCTGCTCCTTTACCTCTTTCTGTTACATCTCTCATTCTTTTTTCTGGATATACCGTATGTGATGTGCCTCTGATGGATTTTACTTTTCTCTGCTCTCTGGCTGTGTTCTTCTTTGTTTTGTCTGCCATTCGTTGGTTTTGTTATGTTTCTTCAAACTCGGTTAAGTTTCTTCCTAGTCCTTTCAAGGATTATTGGTCTTCTGAATTTCATTTTGAACCTTTTCTGTTCTCCTCTGCGAGTTTTTTTCAAATTTCTTGTCCTTCGGTTCCGTTTCCAAAATTGTCGTTACCTTCTAATGGTTGCACATATAATTGCTTTGTTAATTCTTCTCCTCGTTCTTCTTTTGTGGGTCTGGCGGATGATACCAAAATTGTTCATAGTTTAATTTTTGATAGTGATTCTTTTTTTCCCATTCCAAGGTCTCCTTCTTCTCTTTCCATTTCTGAAGAGAATATCTAGTTCATTGCTTCAGATATTTTATTTTCTATTTTTTCTGATCTGTTTGATGAGATTGTTGCAAAGGAATTTCCCGAATTTTCTTTTTCTTCTGCATCTGCCTCTTCGAGGCTTGTCCATGATGGTTCTCATGTTTCCTCTTCTCAACCAAATTCAGTTGAAGGTGTGGATGCGGATCTTATTGATAGTCCTTCTTCAACTGTTTCTAATTTGTATGGATTTGATTTCTCTCAAAAGTTAGCCTTGGAGAAATCTCTTTTGTTTCCCCCCTATTGTTAAAACTCCTAAGAAGCAGGGTCAGAAACCGAAATTGGCTAAAATCAAGGAGGAGATTGTGGGTGGTATTCAATCCACTATTGTAGACAAATTTTCTTCCCAAGTCAAAACAAGGAGGGCATGTTGCTCTCCTTGTGATAAATGAGGATATTATCTTGGAATGTCAGGGGCTTAAATGCCCCTGACAAAAGGGGAAAGATCAAGAATTTTTTTGATTATTCAAAAGTGGATATCGTCTTATTGCAAGAGTCTAAACTTTCTCAGGATTCTTTTGATAACATAATTTCCAAATGGTCCCTTTGGAAAGCTGTTCATGTTCCTTCTTTGGGTGCTTCTGGTGGTCTTATAACTTTATGGAATCCTAAATTAGTCAAAGTTGAGATGTTATCTTTTGCTTCTCATTGGCAGTTGTTAAAGGTTGACTGGTTTAAAGTCTCTTTTGTTCAGTTTAATAATTATGGTCCGACTTCTCCTTCAGATAAAACCAACTTATGGGATTCCTTATCTGAACCATTTTTATGATATGATGATTCTTTTATTGTTCTTGGGGGTGATTTTAATGCTCTCCTTTCCCCGGATGAAAAAAGAGGGGGTAATCCTACAACTCGGAAGGTTATTGATGACTTTTCTTCCTTTGTACAAGACAATGCGTTATTCAATATTTTCCCTTCTAATGGTTCTTTCACTTGGACTAATAGGAGATCTAAATGCCAAATTGCCTCTCGCCTTGACAAATTTCTTATTTCCCTAAGCCTACGTTTGAGAAACTTTTCCTTTTCTTTTGAGATTCTTACCTCCTTAGATTCTGACCATTTCCCAATTTTGCTCAATTTTGATAAATTGGATCATGTTTCCTTGGTTAGACCTTCTTTTAAGTTTGAGAAAATGTGTTTCACTCATCCTCATTTTGTTTCTTTATTAAAGCAGTGGTGGATAAGTGCTCCGTTTTGCAAAGGTACTAAGATGTTTCAATTTTATTCCAAACTGAAATTTGTGAAATGTCAAATTATGACTTGGAATAAATTGGTCTTTAAGAATATTTTTCATGAAAAAGAGGCAGTTGCCAATGATTTGAAGGTTGTTGAGGAGATTATTAGACATGACACTAATTCCTCCACTAATGATGCTCAAAAGAAATTGCAAGCTTACTGGGAGATCCTTTGCTCCCAGGTTGAAATCTATTGGCAACAAAAGTCTCGTGAGGTTTGGCTTAAAGAAGGTGACATGAATACTGCCTTCTCTCAAGCTACAACCAAGCTTAAACAAGCTGCTTCTACAATTTTTAGTATCAAGGATTCTAAGTCTGGTTATGTCCTTAATTCAGATCAGCAAATTAGAGAGGAGGGGGTGTCTTTTTTTAAGGAATTGTTATCTCCTTCTTTTTCTTCTTCCTCTATGGATCATCATGTGGATTTGCTTTTAGATTCTATCCCCTCCCTTGTTTCTCATGAGGATAATGACTTTCTTATGAGGCATTTTTCTTTAGATGAGCTTCATTCTGTTGATTTTTCCATGGCCCCTAACAAAGCTCCGGGTCCTGATGGGTTTACTATCTTCTTCTTTCAAAAATGTTGGAATTTTATTGGTTTTGACTTATTAATGGCTTTGGAAGAATCTAGGAGGGGTGGGTATATCCTTAAAATTTTTAACATCACTTATATTGCCCTTATCCCGAAATCTAAGAATCCCCAAACTTTTGCTAAATTTAGACCCATTTCTTTGTGCAACTCTATTTACAAAATCTTCACCAAGGCTATTTATTTAAGACTTAAAATTCTCCTTCCTCGTATCATCTCTCCTCAACAAGGAGGTTTTGTTCCGGGTCAGGAAACTCATGAGGGAGCAATTGTTTCTCATGAAACTTTACATTCCATAAATTCGTCCAATATCCTAGCTTTTGTGGTCAAACTTGATATGATGAAGGCTTATGATAAAGTTTGCTGGGCTTTTTTACTCAAAGTTTTGAGAAAATTTGGTTTCTCTGAAAGCTGGTGTAAATGGATCAAGAGTTGTATTTCTACTACTTTACTTTTAGTCATCATTAATGGATCTCCCTTTGGATACTTTTCTTCAACCTAGGATGTTAGACAAGGAGATCCTTTATCTCCTTTCTTTTATGTCATTATGGCAGAAGCTTTTAGTCGATTGGTTATTAAGCAAAGGGATTTGGGCTTTTGGCAAGGGGTGTTAATTCCTATTTCTGATATTTCAGTCATTCATAACCTTTTTGCTGATGATACACTTTTATTTGGGTCTTCTATTCAAGAGGCTACTCATATTAAATTTATTCTGGATACTTATATTGTTGGATCTGGCCAACAAATTAGCTCCCATAAATCCAGGATCTTCATTTTTAATACTCCTCAGTTGGTGGCTGATAGACTTGTGAATATCTTAGGTTTCCCAGTAGACTCTCTTCCTTCTACCTATTTGGGGATTCCTTTCTTTATGGGATCTGCTAAGTCTTCTTTTTGGAATTTGGTTATTGAGAGACTTAAATATCGTATTTCTGCTTCGAAGACTAGGTGGTTGTCTCTTTTAGGTACGATACTTCTCATTAAAACGATCCTATCTGCCATTCCTAATTACTATATCTCAGTTCTTCAAGCTCCTAGATCAATCATCTCCCAAATTGAAAAGATTATTTGATCTTTTCTTTGGAAAAATAACATGACAGAAGATAAAAGGATTCCACTGATTTCTTTGACCAAGATGTCTCTTTCCAAGCAAGTTGGTGGTGCTGGGATTCAAGACTTATCTAAAAGAATTAGGGCTTTTGGGGGCAAACTAGTTTGGTCTATGCATACTAAACCCCAATCTTTGTGGTGCCAAATTATGCAGGCTAAGTATTTGGATTCCCAGAATCCTGCTAGGATCTTCACAATTTCTAATCCTCCATAGGGGTCTTCTATTTGGAAGTTTATGATCTCATGTAGGGAAGTGGTCTCTAATTTTTTCTCCTGGTAGGTCCATTCGGGGGAGGATATTCTTTTTTGGAAAGACTCCTGGAATGACTTTCCCCCTCTTTCACAACATAATTCTCTTTCTTTTGTTTCAATTGTTCTTTCTCAATCATGGGGAGTTAGATTTGTTGATTATGTAGATAGCGTTGATCTGTTTTCTCACAAGGTCTCATGGAAGGATCCCTCTACTCTTCCATTTTCCTTGGAGGAAATTCAAAATTTTAAATCTGTTTTGCAAGACCGAGTGGTTTTCCTTTCTAACATCAAAGATCAACTAATTTGGTGCTCTTCTAAATCAAGAAATTACTCCGTTAAAGAAGGATATTTTGCTGTTCAACAAATGGCCAATCAAAATGCTCCTTATCGTGCCTTTTTGTTCTGTTGGAATAATTCAGTATTACCTAAAGCTTGTGCTTTTTCCTGGCTTGCGCTGCAAAATAGAATTTTGACTAGTGATCGTTTAGTCAAATTTACTATTGTAGCCTCCTTTTCTTGTGTCTTATGTGGTAAATCTCTTGAAGATGTCAATAATCTTTTTCTTCATTGTGAGTTTGCGAGTAGTTATTGGCATTTTGTCCTCCAAAATTTATCTCTTTCATTCCCTTTGCCTTTATCTTTATGGGACATGTTTCAGTCTTGGCCAGTTTTGTTTTCATCTTCTCTACTTGCTTGTTTGTGGTTTATAATTCCCTCTCCAGTCATATGGGCCATTTGGTGGGAAAGAAACAAGCGCATTCTTAGATGTGACTCATCGGATTTATCTGTTGTTCTTGGCATTTCGAAAAGTAGTATTATTGAGCAAGTTAATGGTCATGTAGAAATATTTTAATATGAATTCAAAGTTCTCTTCCTGGGACAATTTTATGAATTTGTGAGGCCCTACCTCGACTCATCCTAGCATTTCAGTATTTTTCATGTTGAGACTATTGTGGATGCTTTATTTTATGCATTATGGATTTAGAACTTATATGATTTCATGATTTGGATAACATTGATATATATGGATGCTTTATTTATATGCTTTATGATATAGAACTCTATATGATTCTAGAATAGGATAAATTTGAGATGATATATGTCATTATTGGATTTGTAGGACTTTACTATGATGATAGAAATAGGATGCATGTTTTATGTGTGGATCAAAATTATGAGAATTATGATAATTGCTTATGTGGAGTTGTTTGGATGTAAGATGTATTGATTTGTTTAAATGTATATTGTATGCAGAGTGTTTGATGTGTATTCTTATTCATGTGTTTTATATTATATGAGGTTATTTGGAATTACTAATGTGTAATTGAGATGCGCAGGAAAATTATCCATGTGACCATGGAAATATTATGGAGAACCAAACCTAGACCAATGTACGTTCGTAAAACCAGGGGTTGTCTATTTGGAGAGACAACACCTCGTTTTGTATCATATTTTATTTGTGAAAGTGAATGTGGCATGTGTGTTAAATTGAATTTATTAAATCGTGTAAATCCAACAAGAACAAAATTTCATGTGTAATTTTGTAGAAGTATTTTTATTGTGTCACTTGACACGTGTTGATTTATGTCTTGATTTTTGAATTGTCTCTTGGAGGAAGTTGTTTTAATGATAGCTTTTTCAAATAATTTAATGTGGTTCTATATTTTCCTTGGGTAGAAAATCTTTGGGGTGGTCAACTTAGGTTTGACCCGAAAGTTAACTTTAGATGAGTTTAAAAGGGGTTAAATGGACTCCTAGGGGTAGTTTAAAGGTATTTCCTAAAGCCCATAAGGTATACCTAAGGGTTAGGAGTAATTTTAGGCATGTGACAACTCCCATGTGACTGTTTAATCACCCTAAAAAGTGAGTTTTCTAAGATGTGCGAAAATTGAATTTAGAAGGCATCATCTAGATTAGTTAACTTTCCTTTTTGGTGAGAGATCCCTTTTGATCTTTTTCTAACTTTTCCTTTTTCAATTTTAGAAACCTGTGAGAACTCTCACTGAGGTCTTCTTAGGCAAGAATGTGAGATTTTGCGGGTAATCACCCACTCTCCATTTTTGGAGACAATGCAATTTTTGAAAAGAATAGATTTGATATAGGATTTTGGCTAAGGGTAGAGAAGCAAGGAATTGTGGAATTGGGTTGCTCATCCTCAACTAATCTACAATACCTCTGGGTAGTTTGAAGGTTGGTTTAACTTCTTCTTGTTTCTTTATGTTGCATGTTATTTTGGAAAGATTGTTTGTGTGGGAAAAGTTGATCTCTTGCATTTTATTTTGTGAAAATTATTATGCGTTATGTCTTATATTTCTTGTATGCATTCTGTGTTTTGGGAGTAACCAAGACCTCCTACTCTTGGGAGAGAGGATGGTCTTGTGGGTGGTGGAAGTTTGACAACCCTCGAGTGAGAGGCTCTCGATATGAGAGTGATCTCAAGGGATATCTATGAGACCCTTGTTGCATGGCTTGTTTATGCAATTGGAGGTCATAAGGAGGGAAATAAGGCATGAATGTCTTGGGGGGCATAAGGATGTGGGGTTGTTATACTTATGATATATCTTTGTTTGCCATGAGGTGGCTCTATGTTTTACCATACTTACAGTCTCCTCGGGGTATTTGGTCCACTACCACCCTTGAATAGACATCACAATGTGTGGTGCAGTGTAGCCTTGGTTGGGAATATGTTTGTGAATGTTTTCCCTTGTTTATTGTGTTTACATGTGTGTAACTTGTCTAGGGCTTGGTTCTCCAAGCTCGGGGATGGCTACTAGTTAGCCTAGGCTGGGAGGTGAGCACTCCATGGTCATAGCCTATGATTTATTTGCAGGTTGTTGGAAGAAAGAAATAGGACAAGTAGAAGTGGTTGGAGTTATTTGTTGCAGAAAAATATTTGTAAATGTAATTATTATTCTTAAGTCCTCATTTATTAGAAATGAGAGACCCATTTATAAAAGTGACAATAGTGTCTTGGAAATATGTTTTAAAGAAATGTAATATTTATTTATGCTATACTGCAGAAAAGAAATGAGTATTTCTGGTTTTAGTTTTCTATAGTTCTGAAAAATAACATTTGTTGTGTATAGGATATTTTGAAAAGTAAGAAATTTATTTATTCCCTCTATGCATTTAAAACAAAATATTAGAAAAGAAATGAAATAGGTTAATATGTATGTAGTAGACTGGAAATAAAATATTTAGATCTGTATATGGAAGTGCATGTTTAGTTTATTTAAATCTGTTATTTATTTATTTGCAGAAAATAAAATCTAAAAAAATATTATAGTCATCTCTAAAGATTCATTTTAATATTTTCTAGATTTAAATAGTTGCTATTTGAACTTATTTACTTCTGTCAAATTTAATTACTTGCAGAAAATAAATCTAAGGATTAAATAAACTATCTTATTTTAGTTTTAGCTGCAAGGCATTTAAAATAAAAAGGAAATATGTACATTGATTTTTAAAACTGATGACTTTAACTTATCTGTTAAAATGGTTTCAAAATTAAAGAATATCAACATTTATTTTAAAAAAAAAAAACCCTTGATTTAATATACAATTACACACACACACACACACACACATATATATGTAATTACATATAAATATGTTTAAATGAATTTCATTCTTTTTTAAAACATGCTTATATATATATATATATATATTATAACTTTAATAAACAAAATTATTATTTAAAAAATAAAAATAAAAAATTTATTACCGCATAACTGTGCTAAACACAGTGGTCGGTGCGGTCGGGGGGGGGGAGGGCGCCACTGTGGGCGACCACAGTGGTCGGTACCGCCACTGTGGTTTCCCACAGTGAGCGACGCCGGGGACGCCCACCGCTGCCGCCTCCCCGCTACTACTCCCATGGCCGCCACTTGATGAGCTCGCCCCTGCACAATCCAACAAAAAAAATAAAAAAACCTAGCGCGGTTAGGGCTAGGGTAAAATGTATAAAAGTAATAAAGAATGAAGAGAAAAAAAAGGGGGCTTTAATTATATAATAATAAAGATAGGATTTGCATGGTTAAGTGATAACATATATATATATATATATATATATATATATATATATATATATATATATATATATATATATATATATATATATATATATATATATATATATATATATATATATATATATATATATATATATATATATAGAGAGTTATGATTATGAATTTTGGGCAAATTTGTAGAGTTATTTATTATATATATATGTATAGACGCATATGGTTAAAAATATGAATTGGGCAAAATGTAAAATTTATTTATTTTACTAGGTGTTTACATTTGAAATATGTTTTTATAAACATATGGGTTTATTAAAAAAATAAAATTATATGTTTAAATTTAAATTACTTATGAAGTATAATCTTTTAGAAATTTTATAATAAAATTGGGTGAGCTATTTTGGCTATGGGAAAATAATTTTAGCTCACCTAGATATAGGTTTATGAGATTAAACCTTATAGGACAAATTCCATTATGAATTTAATTAACCCTTTAGACGGTTTAGTTTAAACACTTTTTAATTATTGATTAAAATAAATTTTAGACATTATAAACAAGTGCTAGGACTAATTTAATTAGTTCCTTAAAGCAATTAATGCTTATTGAAGATTAATAATATCTTCATCCATTATTTTAGAGAGTTGTGATTTAATTAATCTATTGACTAATTTTGATGAAATAATAAAACTATTCATTTAGTATTCCGCATTTAATTTTAAATTATTTTCGTTTACTTGAGTTAGTGGTTTAAGATAACTCAAAACGTAGTTAAGACGAAACTTGCTAAGTGCATTGTATATTTGCAATTCTAATGTTTTAAGTTGTGATTTAAAATTTTTTTTTTATCCCGTTCTTGCCCTAAAGTTTGGGCATGACAAATTTCTTCTTGGAAAAGTATCATTATTCCTGTATCACCCGCCTTTCCAAGGATTCGGAAAACACCTATAGACAGAAATTCCATAAAATGACATCCTCCTAATGCCCCTTTTTGTAAATTGAATTTTGATGGATCCTCTCATGGAAATCCTGGTGATTCAAGAATAGGGATAGTTTTTCATGATCATTTGGGTTCTTTATTAGCATTAAAAGCTATGCCAATTACTTCTGGCACAAATAATATGGCCAAGGCTTGTGCTCTTTTAGAAGGTCTTGTTATGGCTAAGGATTTGAATTTCAAATACCTTCATATTGAAGGTGATTCGGCGGCTATTGTCATGAATGCTTGCAAGGCAAGAAAAGTCGATAATTGGCATTTCTAGTATATTTTTGAACAAATATGGACTCTTCTTGATACGTTTGAGAACCTCATCATCTCACATGTTTATCATGAAGGTAATGCATTAGCTGATTGCCTCGCTAATATGGGTTGTGACAAAACTGTTATTGATTCCTCTTGATTGGGGTGTGATTTGATGAGCTTCCCAAACCTATTAAGTATAGCCTGTAGAGTGTCAAGTATTTAATCTTTCTTATTATATGATTGCTCATTTATACAAGTTGGTGATTCTTGTAAATTCTCTGCGTTTTGTAGTATATATCTATTTTGGTTGCAGGGGCATGTCAATTTTGGTTGGAGGAGTTCTTTGTTGTAGGGCCTTCAAGATATCCCATGAAGATGGATTTGTCCTTTGATGCTGGTTTAGTCCTCTTGCTTTTTGGCAGCCTATGTTATTTCTTTTTAATGTCCTTATTTTGTAAATAAGCTTGCATGCTCCTATTCTGTAAAATGAGCTTACATGCTCCTATTTGTAAATGAGCCTGCATGCTCCTTTGTTGATCTCTATTTTGTAACTAGCTTTGGCTAGAGGATTGTTCACTACTTCTCTTCTATAGTCATGTTGATGAGCAATGACTGGAGTTTTTCTTGCTGGTTCTTTTCTCTGGGAGCTCAGTCTGAACCAATTTTTAAATATATTGTAAAAATTATATATTATTAATAAAATATATCAAGTGGCATTGCCACCTTGCCAAAAAAATAAAAAATAAAAATAAAATATTTAGATTCTATTTAATTAAAGGCAAATTTATTTAATCAAAAAAATTATTTATTTTTAAATTCTATTTAAGTGGGAGATGTAGGAAAATGCAAGTGGAGGGAAAGACATATATCTGAACAAAACTCTCACTGCTTGGGCAATGTATGGTCTAGTACAGACCATAACATACATCGAACTTCCAACTGCACTTTGGTAAGACACTCTACTCATGTCTTCCATCTCCGATGGGGGTGAAGGAAAATCAACAACAGATAATTTTGTTTCAACTGTAAAAGGAACACACAATGGTCTACAATCATGCATGTTGAACCTCTGTAACAATGAATTCACATACTTACTTTGGCCTAGCCATAGTTTTCTGTTCACTCTATCTCTTTTAATTTCCATCCCAAGAATGTGCTTTGTTGCACCAAGATCTTTCATTTCCAATTTAGTAGTGAGCTTAGACTTTAGTTCTGAAAAATAAATAGATGAAAATGAATAAATTAATTAAATTCACCTAAACCTTTTCTAGCAGCGAGCTAAGACTTCAGTTCTGAAAATAAATAGATGAAAATGAAGAAATTAATTAAATTCACCTAAACCTTTTCTAGCCTTTAATTAAATAAATAAAAAAATCTAATTTATTTATTAAATCCCCCCATTTGTATTTATGTGGGAGATGTAGGAAAATGCAAGTGGAGGGAAAAGGATTTTAATTAAAATAAAATTACTTTATTTCAACTAAAATAGATGCAACTTTCATAAATACAAGTGGCGGGATTTAATAAACAAATTAGATTTATTTATTTGCAAGAATCAATTTAATTAAATGTAAATTTAATTAAAAATGGAGAAAGGGGAATTAATTAAATAAAGTGATTTATTTAATTAAAGACTTTATTTTTAAATTCTATTTAAGTGGGAGATGTAGGAAAATGCAAGTGGAGGAAAAAGGAATTTAATTAAAATAAAATTACTTTATTTCAACTAAAATAGGTGCAACTTACATAAATACAAGTGGGGGGATTTAATAAGTAAATTAGATTTATTTATTTGCAAGGATCAATTTAATTAAATGTAAATTTAATTAAAAAGGGAGAAAGGGTAATTAATTAAATAAAGTGATTTATTTAATTAAAGGCTAGAAAAGGTTTAGGTGAATTTAATTAATTTCTTCATTTTCATCTATTTATTTTCAGAATTGAAGTTTTAGCTCGTTGCTAAATTTTAAATGAAAGATCTTGGTGCAGCAAAGCACATTCTTGGGATGGAAATTAAAAAAGATAGAGCAAACAAAAAGCTATGGCTAGGCCAGAGTAAGTATGTGAATTCAGTGTTACAGAGGTTCAACATGCATGATTGTAGACCATTGTGTGTTCCTTTTATAGTTGGAGCGAAATTATGTGCTGCTGATTTTTCTTCATCCCCATCGGAGATGGAAGACATGAGCAAAGTGTCTTACCAAAGTGTAGTTGGAAGTTTGATGTATGCTATGGTCTGTACTAGACTAGACATTGCCCAAGCAATGGGAGTTCTGTTCAGATATATGTCTAATCTTGGTAGAGTTCATTGGGATGCAGTCAAAAGAGTCTTCAGATATTTGAAGGGTACCTCAGAGTATTCTTTGTGTTATCATGGTAATTTAGCTAATTAAATAGAATAAATTAATTAATTAAATAGATGAAAATCAAATATATTTAATTAAATAGAATTAAGAGGAATGGGGTTAAAATAGACGAAAATGAAGAAATAGATGAAAATAGATGAAAAGGAAGAAATTAATGGGGTTAAAATAAATATTACATATTTATTTAGGAAAGTGGTCAGATTTATATGTCTACACTTTTGTTTTGTCGGATTAATTTGTTTTTTTTCAAAAATTACCCCGTGTTCATCAGAATTCCGACGTGTTAAAATTTCACCTCGGAATTCAGACGAAAAACCGACGAACATTTTCGACTGGCTATGGGATTTCTTTTGCTTTGTCAGATTAATTTTTTTTTAAAGTATATCTCCTGTTCGTCGGAATTCAGACGTGTTGAAATTTCATGTCAGCATCCCGACGAACATGGATTTTACCTATTGATCAACATATGTTGGTCCGATGATTTTCACAACCTCTTGATTTCTTCTTATTGATCGGGATAAATAAAAGTTGATGACCTCTCTTCCTGTTGATTTGTGCGAGTTATCCCGCTAGTCTCATCGGGCATCAAGATAGCTTACAATGTTTTTCAGGAGATAGGCATAATTTCCCCGATGTCTTTTCCCTCGGTGTAGCTCCTCCCGATACATTATGTCTCCTTAGCATAAGCTTTGACCCTTTATCACCGTAACCTTTGCCGATGGGTTTTACTTTTCCTAGTGTCCAGTGGGATAAGTCTTACCGATAGCATCATCGACTATGGACAATACAATATTTCTCCATTGCCGCTAGTGTGTGTTTTGCCGATGAACTTTATCGGTGTATTCTATTCCGATCACATGCTTCTACTTGTGTGTTACCATTGGGTTGACTTTTGCCGATAGTGTAGATTTCGTATTTCACGTCGGAATTCCATTGGCATATGTTGGTCCGATGATTTTCACAGCCTCTTGATTTCTTCTTACTCATCAGAATAACATAAGCCGATGACCTCTCTTCCTGTTGATCGGTGCGAGTTATCCTACTAGTCTCATCGAGCATCGCTATAGCTTAAAATGTGTTCAAGCAATGGGCATAATTTCCTCGATGTCTTTTCCCTTGGCGTAGCTCCTCCCGATACGTTATGTCTCCTCAATATAAGCTTTGACCCTTTATCACCGTAACCTTTGCCGATGCATTTTACTTTTGCCAGTGTTAAGTGGGATAAGCCTTACCGATAGCATCATCGGCTATCAGCAATACAAGATTTCTCCATTGCCGCTAGTGTGTGTTCTGTCGATGGACTTCATCGGTGTATTCTATCCCGATCACAATCTTCTACTTGTGTATTACCATCAGGTTGACTTTTGTCGATAATTCAGATTTCATATTTGACGTCAAAATTTCAACGAACATGAGGTATTGTTAAAAAAAAAATTATGCCCAATCATTATACACGAGCTCAGGGTGCAAAAATTGGGAGGAAGCGGACACAATTGCTGTAGATAGATGCTCGGCAACAATTGTATAAGAGGTTGGTCCTTTCGTTCTTGTCATCAAGATTTTTTTGCAAGTTCCTTTACTTTCCTTGCATTCTCTTGTTCACTTTATTTCCAGCTGTAACCAACTTTAATTCCTGGTAAATGGCCCCATATAATAGTAGGGCCTTTGCTTTCAGTTTGAATGAATTGGAATTTAATTTTAGTTTGAATGAATTGGAATTTAATTTGAATGAAATGGCCCTAAAATTCTATGGCCTTTTCTTTTCTGGTTGGCTAAATCTTTTAAGTTTACTTTTGGTTTTTGCATTTGTTTGAAAAAATTCCATAAAAAGAGGTTCCTAACACCTCCCTTTATAATAGTAGGGGCATGAGATTGTATTATGTATATATTCCTATAGCAAGAACAGATTGCATGAGATTGTATTATGTCTGTATTCCTATAGCAAGAACAGATGAGCATATCCCTTGCCCAGATGGTGAACTATCCAGATCATCTGTATTCCTATAGCAAGAACAGGAATAGTAAGAAGAGGGGGAGCTTGGGCAGAGAGCAGAGAAGTGGGGAGCCAGGGCATATAGGTGGGTAGCCTCCCTAGCTTCTTCCCCAGCCGTCCCCTCCCTATGTAGGGACGAAAAAGTCAGGTGATTTGGAGCTGCCCCTACTGGGGCCTCAGTTCCCCGCTACATGAATCTTGAGTTATTCCATGAAGAAAATTGCAACCAAATTATTAGCTTGAATTCCCTTGCCGAATAGTAGGGAGTTAGCAACTAGTAATCAAATTATGAGCAAATTATTAGCTTGAATTAGCTCGAATTCCCTTGCCGAATAGTAGGGCATTAGCAACTTGTTCAATTTGTTTAATGGTATATGCTTTGGCAAAATATTGATCCTCAACCTTCTTAACCTCTCCATTCTGTGGCTACCAGTTATAAAGACAAGTTGCTTCATAGCTTCTAGAGGGTTCAAAAATTATCTGCAACTGCAAACCCTTCCAACCCTCAAAATAGCCCTTTGTATGGAGAAACTTTTCTACGATTATTTAGGATTCTACAGGCAATTTCTTGTACAATTTTTCCCATTGAAAGGGTCTCTTCATTTTCTCCACTTAGTAGATAAAATTCCTCATCGTGGGATGGCTCTTTATATGGTGTTCACCAATCCTTAAATCCATGTACCAATTCAATCTATATGTCACCAAGAGTTTCCTGCTTTTTATTGGATGTCTTTTGTTCCACACTTCTAGCATATTCATTAATATCAAGGGCCTTTAACACATGGGGATATTTTTTGACATGTTCAACTGCCATTTCTTATGTTTCCTCATCCATATCATCTATATCTTGTCCTGCATCTTCACAGTATGCATCCTCAACCATTTTCTTGGCTAGTTCATATGACTTTGGATGAATTATAGTATCATACAATGGATCCATAACATGGTTCCCAGAAGCTTCTTTCCCGGTCCCTCTAACCCTTAAAAACCAGTAGCATTTATAAAGACAAGTCACTTCATAGCTTCTAGAGGGGTCAACAATTGTCTACGACTGTAAACCCTTCCAGCCCTCAAAATAGTCCTTTGTATGGAAGTAACTTTTCCAGGTCCAAGGCTAGCTACAAATTGCATATTTTATTTGTTAGTTGTGTATTTTGTTATGGGTTGATAGAAATCTGGGTATTGAATAGAACTTTAAAAGAATTAACAGAGTAACTGTAATAGCTCCATCAATTCAATAACTTTACAGAACTTCGTGTATAGAATTGATGGAAACACTCCATCAATTCAGTAACTTTATAGTAACTTTATAGTGGAATTCATAGATATCATTTCCTTTTTTTACTACATCATGGGCTCGACCCTCATGGGAGCCATACTTGTCGCCACATATGGCACTCATGTTCATGTATTAAGCAAACTCTGTAATTGATGCATATTTAACTGTTTTATCCTTCAATTCTTTCATTAATGAACTTCAACAACAATGATCAAATAAACCATTCTTCTCAAGTTGAATGAAACCTTTTATACCAATGCATCTATGTTTTCCTACCCTCATGAATCACGACTTGACATCAACTAAACAATCTTCTTTATGTCATAACATTTCTCCGAAGTGCCTTTGGCATGCTTTAGATGTGTCAATATTAACTAGATTGAATATATTTTTAAAGTCTCTAACACATTCCATGACAAGAAAATGACTTATTTGGATTAAGGAGCACTTTCCTAAACCATTCCTTCATATTCAACAATCCCTTCCCACACCCACATCACAATTCATATTCATGTTAGTTGTAATGAGTGTTTTAAACCAACAATCAATGAATCATAGGATAGAAGAAAACTCGTTATACACAAGGATACGTATTTCAATCACTAATTCTTAAACATCCATCATGATTAAACATAACATATCATAAGCCTTTTTAACAATCACTAGGGCTATACATAATATTCAATCATATCATAGGATATAAATTATCAATAATTATAAAGAAAGAGAAAGACAACTATATAAGCTCAGCAAGCCACCATACAAAAATTATATTTTGTAGAAAATAAAATAAACTATATGTTGACATAACATATATATTTTATATATAAACTATATGTTGACATAGCATATATATAAACTATGTATTTGAAATTTCGACCGCAGGAGCACGACATAACATACTGCACCGAGACCCTAACTGAATATTTGCATCGAGAACCACTGCATACAACCCCTGATTGGAGAGTTGCGAGACTTCATTGGACAAGTGTTGCAAGGCCATTGAGTTGAGGAGGAAGACTAGGAACCATTTGGCAGGAGGAAAGCCAGAGCGAGAGGTGAGGGCACTCAGAAAGGGAAAATCGACCAAGGGACAATGACTGTAAGTGATTTTTCCCCACATTTAGAAATTACATTCAAAACATTCCACAAATTAGTCCTTAAAACCAATTGTTAAACCTTCCAAAGTCTAACCATAATTTATCGACTACACCTAGGGCTTTAGTCATAATAACAGAGCTACAAACACCATCCAAAAAGTTTAAGCTGCATCAAAAAAACTTGTACTACTCTGCTTGATCTCGAAGCACAACAACATTTCATCCTCACACAATTAAGATATCCTGTCCATCTGCCTTTTCAGAAAACTTGCCATCTTAACAAGGTTTTAAATCTTTGAGCTCATATTTGTTACAATATTGTTATTAATTAGTTTCTATTGTAGGAGAAGTAATTTTTTTGGTATACCATATGCTTTTTTTATCGATAATTGGTATTTATATTATTTAATAAGAAAATGAGTACATTTGAACCAGAGAAAAGTGGTTTCATAAAACCACCAATCAGTCCTACCACCCAAAAAACACTTCTACAAAACTGCCTATTCAGACCAGATGCAAAACCCGCATGGCATATAAAAAAACCCCCATATCCACACACCCATCAATACAAAATTAGTGTCCATGACACCAGCTCAAATTTACAGAGTTGGGGACTAAGTCCCAGACACCAAAGACATGAAACAACATTTTATCAAAGCAGGAGCCAGACCAAGAAAACTACAATCCAAACCAAGCACAACAATTAACCCATAAGTGGCTTGTACGCTCGATCATTGTTGAAGTCAGAGAGGGATGCCATTACTTGTGCCATCTTCTGCCTTGGTCGCAGCTCCCGACCCACCTCCGCTCTGGCCACCTCATGTGAAGCCCACAAAATCTCCTCCATCCTCATCAAATTAGCAAAGGTTTTGAATTCTTCCCACCCATGATGAGCCAGGTCCCTACAACAAGCCTTCAAGCCATCCTCCTGCCATCAGATAAAAGGTAATGGTGCACCTAGTACATCCTGGCCTGCAAATGTCCTAATTCCCACACCCAGAATTGCTCGTTCACAGATATCATCCAAATTCAACAAGTAGTCTGAATCAATCAAAGTTCTCAGAGCCCTCTTCACCTTCTCCACCTCTTCCTCAAATTGCAACTCCCAAGCAGTAATCAAAGAGTACACTTCCATGTTAGTCCGATATCGATGACTCACATGGACAAAATCTTCCCCAAGCAACATTTTAACTGCTTCATACAGACGATGGTCTTTGAAAAGGAAAATACCTTTCATCTTCCTATCTATTAACTTGCCCAAAAATGGCACCAATTTCTTGTCAATCAAGAATGTGAAATTTTCTTCCATTATGCACTAACCAAAACCACCTTACACTTGCAGATTTGAGCAAGAAAACAAAAGCGACAACTGCAAAAAAAGCCCAAGGCTTTAAATGCATTAACATTGGTCATCGGAATTAAAGGCTTTAAATGAATTAACACATGTAACATCATTCCTCTCATCTACCAGACTATGTGCACTATCCTTCTGCATGAGCTGACATTGAATACACATTCATATATTGTAAATAATATAATAGTTTATTAGAAGTAATATAATTGTATACTAGAAATAATAATAGTATATTAGAAATAATGGATTAACTTTTTGTGAATTAGACTGAGTAGTAGTTTGGGGCAATAATTAGAGACAAACCAACTTACACCTTTGACGCAAAGAGGATTTATATAGTCATTACAACCCCTCACCAACTATTTTAACCAACTTCCTAATTTATTTGGTTGTTCATCCATGACACATTTAGTGCTAGCGCAATTGATCATGATGATCAAGATGACTTTGATGTTGTTCATGATGTACCTCTACTTGAGAAGGCATACGAGCCCCTTTACGAAGGCTCCCAAACAACTCTTCTTTGCGATGTTTTGTTGTTGGTGAACTTGAAGGTTATGAACAATTTATCCAACATAACAATCTCACGTATGTTAAGGTATGTCATATATGACATGTTTTTCATCTATTTTTGTTGTTATTTCATTACAGTTATTAAAGGGTGAAACAGGCACCATTAAATTTCTTTATATTAACAAATTATATTTTTGGTTGTAGATTGATAGTTGAGTTTTTGTTACCACCATCAAATATTCTACCTCGCTCATACCAAGAACTATTTGCCATTATGAAAGATATTGGAATGAAGTATCAAGCAATAGATGCATGTCCCAATGATCATATTATGTATCATAAACAACATGAATTTGCAACAGAATTCCCTGAATGTCATATGAGTAGATATCAAATAGATCAACTAAAAAAAAAGGTGCCTCGCAAGGTCGTTCGTTATATTCCCATTATTCCACGTTTGCAACGATTATTTAGGTGCGAAAGCTTGTTGAAATTTATGGATTACCATGCACACAATAGAAGTCGAGATAACATTATTTGAATGCCTGTAGATGGTTCTGCATTTATGGGCGTTGACAAAAATTGGCCACACTTTAAAGAAGAACCTTGAAATCTTAGGCTTTCATTGGCAACAGACAGTGTAAATCCATTTGGAGAGATGAGATCTTCTTACTCGGTGTGGCCATTTTTTGTTATCAACAATAACATTCCTCCATGGATGTCAGTAAAGAGGGAGCACATAATGTTCACAATGATTGTTCTGGGTATTTTTTCATTTAATAGTCATCCACATTAAACTATAAATATTGCAAAAAAATGGTCATAATAATTATGTAATATTTTTGCTCATTCAACTAGGTAAGTACCCAGTTAAAGATATGAATGTATATATTGAGCCTCTTATCGACGAGTTACTGGAGTTATGGAATGGTGTCACTATGCATGACATGTGTAGACCAATAGGACAAAAATAATTTCAATTCTATGCAATGCTTGTATGGACAATTCATGATGCCCCAGGGCTAACACATTTTTCTGGTATGTTATAGTGATCAACTTGCGCATAATTATAGATATAAAAATTATCTTATTTAATCCAATTATACATGATCTTGTAGGTCTTCAAACAAAGGGAAAATTTGCATGTCCAGTTTGTGGTCTAAAGATGAAATCTCATTATTCAAAAAGTTTAGGAAAGCAAGTATTTGATGGGTATAGGCACTTCCTCCAAAAAAATCATAACTATCGAAATATTGTTCTTGATAGTCTTGCTGCTCACTATTTTATAGAGTTTTCCTTAAGCACGTGCACTATCACATGTTGCCCTTTAAACAAGGTCTAGGACTATACCTAACCCTACACTATTATCCATGTTTGCATACTGAGTTCTAGGTCTCTATCTTTATAATATCCTCCTTTGATAGTATTTTTAAACAACAATATGACTATTTGTATGACTATTTATAAATACTTTATGTATTGGCTGCAAGAAAATTTTGGCATTTACTATTATGATTCCTTATGATAAGTCTTCTCATGCATTCTTGTAGCTATTTCATCTTTATCTTCCTGATAATGAAGTACCTACTGTGCTTAATCCTTTTTAAGCTTACTAATATTAATGCTACTGATATTAATCCTTTGTAATTGGCAAAAGTCAATCTGATGGTAACACCGACAAGTAGAAGCATGTGATCGGGATAGCATACACCATTTAAGTCCATCGACAGAACACACACTAGCGACAATGGAAAAATCTTGTCTTGGCGATAGCCGATGAGGCTATCGGTACAACTTATCTCGATGGACATTGGCAAAAAGTAAAATGCATCGGAAAAGATTATGGCGATAAAGGGTCATCGGTGTAGACAAAAATAGTCAGGAATTTATTTATTTTTCAAATGTTGGGGAAGGTCAGAATTTTGACGAACACCACAAGACAATCGACGATGTTGCCATACCTGTGACAACAAAACGTCATAGGATGAAGCCTCCTCCGTCATCTTAACCATCGAAATTCCGACATCTCCTTGAAGATGGTCCATCAATAGAACACATACTAGCGGCAATGGAGAAATCACATATTTCTGATAGCCGATGAGGCTATCGGTAAGATTTATCTCAATGAAAACTGGCAAAAGTAAAATGCATCGACTAAGGTTACAACATTAAAGGCTCATCAGCAAAGGTTACAACGATAAAGGATGCAACAAGGTCGGAATTTCAATGTCTCCTCATCAAAAAAACATACCGTAGGTGCATAGAAATTTCCGACATGGTGTTGTTTGAATTTTGACGTGAATCCCATCGTTGGAATCACCGATGAAAAAATAGCGATGAACAAGTACGTCAAAATTTTGATGTTTAGTTGTCTGAGTTCCAACGAACAATCGACGAAAAATGCTCCAAATGTACTAGTGTCAGTAAGTCATTTCAGGTATTTTCATTGTCCTCATTTTATACTATAGTAGAAGTCATGTTACAAAAAAACGCTGAAGGTTTTGAGCAACCGATAGAATTTTTTAGCAAGTCCTTACAAGATGTAAAGTTGAAGTATGATGCTACTAAGAAAAAGGCTTATTCCTTGGTCAAAGCTATTAAGAATTTTAGACTCTACCTTGTGGGGGCAAAAGTGGTGGCCTATGTTCCTAATGAAACTATTAAAGACATTTTTGTCCAACAAGAAGTCATAAGCCGACTTGGTGTAGATGGATGAATAAATTCCATGAATTTAATATTGAAGTTCAAATCACCAAGTTAGCTAGAGGATGGGTACTTGCTAAGTTAATGGTTCGAGCAAATCTTGAAGTTAATTAGGTAAACCTTATTAAAGAAGTAGGTGTTAGCTATAGTTTACAAAGATTTCCATGGTAAGCTAATATCAAATATTATTTAAAATACTTGAATTGTCTTAAATGATTGGCTATAAATAAAAAAAGGACACTAAAATTGTAAGCACCCTTCTATGTCTTTATAGACGGGGATCTGTATCAGAAGAGAAGAGATGGTGCCTTGTTTTTTTTTTTAGATGAATATTACACAACAACAATTTTGAAATAAATGCATAATGGAGTCTATGGTGGGCATTTCGTAGCTAAGACTACTGCTCACAAGGTTCTTAGAGCATGATATTATTGGCCCACATTGTTTGCAGATGCTCACAAATTGGTAAGAAAGTGTGAGGTATGCCTAAGTTATCAGGGAAACTTAAATGTACTCATGTGCATTGCCTCTTAGACGCATGCAATTAGAAGCCCATTTTCATCAATGGAACATTGATTTCTTTGGTGAAATTACTGAGAGGTTAAGTGGTGGTTATAAGTGGATCCTAGTAGCCACTACTTAAATTTCATTGGATTGAAGTCATTCCCATTAAAAAAGCAACAAGTAAAGTGGCTATGAACTTTGTTCTGGATAACATTGTTGTTAGATTTGGAGTACCAATGAGATTGATTTTGGATAATGCTATGTGATTCAAAGCTAAAGAATTTACAATTTTTTTGTAACATTTATGGTAGAAATGTGTCATATTCATCACCTTATCACTTGTGGGGTAATGGCCAAACTTAGTCTAGCAACAAGAGTCTCATGGAGATTATTAGAATAATGTTATAGAAAAACAAAAAGGCTTGGGACTTAAAACTCGCATTAACACTATGGGTTGATAGGGTTACAATTAAGAAGGCTACTAGTAAATCCCCATTTGAATTGGTTTATGGTACATATGATAGATTGATAATGAACAACTTGATAGCAATGTATAAGTTCATTCAGGAAAATGATGATGATATATGTGGTCCAATGGAAGACAAGATATAACAAGAAACTAAACTTGATGAAACTAGGAATCCTACTTAGAGAGTCAGCTTGAAGAAACAACATGTCAAATATTCATTTGACAAGAAGGCTACTAACAAAAAGTTCCAAGTGAATGATCTTTTTTTTCTATTGAATGAAAAATATCAAGGTAAGGGAAAATGTGGTAAATTGAAGCATTATGGCTTGATCCATATGTCATTATAGATCTACATGGTCAAGATTCAAAGTTTTTGCAGAGTCTCAATGGTGAAGTCTACCTATTTGCATAAACAAATTTGATTGTATATAGGTTTTCTTTTGTATAGCCATATTCCTTCCATTTTTTTTGTTTTTGGTCTAGTTTGCATAGAGTTTCTTGGATTCTCGTTGCATCTCTCCAAGGTGCACATCCCCAACTTTTTTTTTAATGCCTGGTAAAATTTTTAACGTGATTGATGATGCTGGCATAACACACCCTCTAGCTCCATGTGAAACACTTTTGAATTGGAGCTATGAACCAGTGAGGCCACAAATGAGGGACCTCATCCCCACACTTCACTTGTTCAAACTCGCAAGCACAACGACCTAGCGAAGACACAAGGCCTACAAGAATAATGGCCCATCAAGGGTTTGAAAATTGGTGACCACTTCACCAACAAAGTGTTTAAACACGTTATTACATGTCCGAAGACCAACATCCCCAACTAGAACCCTTGTCAATACCCTAAATTTTTTAAAATTTCCATGTCGTGAGGGCAAAATCCATGCTAGTATTCATAAGCCCTAAGCCCTTTTTGCCTTGTAGTCTATTGAAACATTATATTTTGTTGTTAACTATCATAATTAGGTTATTGATCCTTTAAGTTACAAATTGAGCCTACCTTTATCATGTTAAAATCGACCCCTTTGTCTAGGCTATTACCTTTAAACCGATGATGTGTTTTAAACTTTACTATGTTTACCACTTTATTTCTTGTCATGAAAATATGCACATACAAATTGGAATGAATTAAGGAAGCCCTTGTACCACGCAAGTTGCTTACCTCTTAGATTTTAGCCCCTACAAGTGGGCGAGAAGCCCCTTTTCCTTCTACCACTGAGTGCATTAGACTATTCTCTTAAGTCCCCCACACCCTCACAAGCCATTTATCTCTAACATCTTAGTTCCTATGGGATGATGAAGCAATTAACCCAGGCTACAATGAATGTAAGCGATTAACTACTGTGGGATTGCAGGGTAACATCACAATGGAAGACTTAATATCTTGTTGCACTCTCATGGGAGAGACTTGGTGGGACCCGAGGTGTCCTGCAAGCTTGAGGGAAAGATTGAACCCAACATGGTGGATGCTAGTGTGGAAAGTAAGTGCTGATATGGTCTATTCCAAATCCCCCAACTCCTTTGAAATATGGTTAGCAATGGTCAAGTAGATCCACAACATCCAAAGATTAGAATCAATGGTGCATATTTAAAATTGTAAAAATAAGTATTCACCAAAATGAAAGCTCATACGAGTGAGAATTAATGGTGGAAAGGACCAATGCATCTACAAGGAATTGAAAATAAATGCCAATTCTTTACACTCATTCATCACTTGTGCTTTTTATCAAAGAGCTAAAGCATCCTAGTTAAAAAAGGCAAATTTTTTTGTTACGTGCTAGTGTTTCCCGAAAGCACAATCGTGTAAGTTTGTAAAATTTTTGTTCTTAGTATCTATTCTATTTTTTGAAATTGCAAGTTTGTGTGAGTGGAAATTAGAGCTTGGTTATGTCCAAATTATATCGAAAACCTAGGATTTCCAAATTTCAAAACCCTAAAAATATAAAATGAGCCAATCAAGCTAAATTGCATCCCATGCTGTCAAAAAGGAATCGTTCAATAAGATTTACTTGACCTTCTTCTCGGATAATCCATGAAATCATCAACCCATCCAAATACATGTTTGAAGACACCTATGAATAATGTCAGGATGTAGACTACAAATTGGTTGGGAATTATTCACACATTTTTACAAGAAGAGAGTTAAATTGATACCCATCTCCAATGTTTGGCCTTATGGCATGGGAAAGTTAGTTGTTCTAAATATATTCACGGATGTTGATTTTATTAGGGATTTGGCATGGGAATATGATGGAAATGTCAAGATGATTAGAAAGAGGGATGGTGGAGAATTGCTAACCATTTCCAAGCTAAGAATAGAAGATGCATTCATGCTCAATAGGGCAACAAATAAGGACATTAATTTTGATAGTTTTAAGTAGACTGGTGAAGCACAAAAGGGTTCCTTGAGATCTTTGGAGGTCCCCAAGTAAAAATTCAATAGCTATAAGAATAAATCTATCCATATTCCACTAGGTGAGAGGGAGCCCTTTTTTACTACCACATTTGAAAGCTAGTTTGTCAAGATCTACTATGCTCTTTACCAATTGTTAGGAAAGGATAGGGAATAAATAATTCCAATTGAACTCATCTTCATGGCAATTTATATTCAAAACCCTACAGTTAATGTAGAGTTTAATTACTCTATGTATCT
Organism: Cryptomeria japonica; assembly: GCF_030272615.1. NCBI lineage: Eukaryota > Viridiplantae > Streptophyta > Pinopsida > Cupressales > Cupressaceae > Cryptomeria > Cryptomeria japonica. Next base: position 515,451,892 of record NC_081408.1, on the reverse strand, counting down.
TTCGGACAAGATACATGAAGGTTTAATGAAGATAAAGGCAAATGAGAGGATAATCAATTTTAGATTTTACTCTCTACTTTGTCACTTCTTTCTATATGAGGGTAGGAGTAACTAGGAAGGTGGTAGAAGAGAAGAACCATAGAATGCCTATCCAATATTAGACATATGTTTGGGACAAGAAATGCAAAACTATTGATTTTGTTACATTCCATAATTATTTTGTTATAAGAATTATGGGCTTAATTGGGGCAGATATAAGTAGGCTTCCTCCCCAAATTGTCATGATGTTGAGGAGAAAGGAAAGAAACCATATATGAAGATAAACCACAAGTGGGGTTATTTATACATACACACAAACCATACTATCTTTAGATTGTATAGGCGCCTTGTTCCACCACGTATCATACCCAACATTATGCCTAGGTGAATTGTATTTTTAGAATATATGTGGCAAATGAAGTTGAGAGAGAACATCTAAAAGGGAAAAAGAAAGGAACATTCTTGTCATATTGCATGGCTTTCATAAATTTCACTTCAAGGAGGAAAGGATTTGATACCATACATTTAATCCTAAAAGGATATAACTTGCAGAATGGAACTATCAGAAATTTTGATCCTGAAGGGTTCATCCACCAATTTAGAAGGTAAATTAAAAAAGGAGATTTCAAGCATCAAGTGCATTATAGCAAAGATTTAATTAGGAATTTTAATAACTTGGAAGAAGTGTATCAAAGGAGAATAAAATGGGAAATAATTCAGAAGGGAGAGGATGAAAGGAAAGGGACAAATCTTGATTACCTTAGTGTATACTCTGAGAACATTGATCATATTGAGAGGATTCACATGATTTTTTTTTTTGAAAATTTATATGGAAAGGCCCCAATGGTGGAGAGTAGACCCCCTACAGGCCATCTCCAACTATTCAAGCACCAATCGAGACTAGTGTAATAATAATTGATATTGATATAGAGTTTGTACAAGGCCCTCCTCCAATTCCACCATTTTTGAACACTTTCAGATGCTGGAAGGAGGGTTGAATCAACATACATTAAAACTTAACCAATTTAACCACTCAATATCACATTACATTTACCACATGTTCAAAAATAAAGAATTAAAAAAATGAAAGAAATCACACATGGACACCAATATTTTATGTGGAAAATCCAATGAGGAAAAACCATGGTGAGAACTATCCCACTATATGAAAGATAGGTTACAATGTTTAGGCTCAAGGCCAAGGAGCTCACTACCTTTGATGTGGACTTACAAGATTGATGCACACAACCTCAAGGCAAGATACATTGACTTGCAAACATTGAAGACCACTTCTTCATGACAGATACATTACATATGACAGAGAACCACCAATATGTTTGAACTACAAGCAACCACATTCGTTGATATGTTGATCACAGTTTACTGTCAAAACACATTTGAAATTGCCTTCATTACTGCTTTACTGTATTTGTGAACCTTTGCACAACTTCACATGTACTTTGTACAACACACACAACTTATTCATCCATCTACAAAATGATTCCATTCCTTTTATACTTTTTGCAACAAAACCAACATCAATTAGGTCAATCTAATTAGTTGTAACATGTAGGATTAGAGCAATCGAACCAAAAACAATCTTCAATGCAATGCAAAAGGAAAAATGAAATATGTGAGGAATCAAACCATGTTGGCACACATTCCTATCCATCCCAAATCAATGCCTATATATCCATACACTATTTCAAGGAACAAAACATTATAGGTCGGTTCTAAATGATAAAATAGTTAAGCGATATCAACACAACTTACTCAAGTTACAATATGGACCACCAAAAACACTTGTAGATGCTCAAAATAACATCACTTGATATGAAAAAATATAAATCATCGAACTGCATCACCAAATACTTGAAGGCAAATGAATGCAACACATTCCTATACACTGCCACTCTGTCATTGTAAAAACTTGAACTCAGATCAACATAACTCCAATCGTGGACCACAAAGATCATCTCAATTTTTTTGAAAAAAAGATATATTAGAACTTGACATACCATCTGAAGTGTTTTAAATCAATCACCAACTATGCACAAAACCAATAAATTATGCCATTGTTATTGCAGTACTCCAGATAACATCCAAACCAAAGATATCACTGAGTTACATATCTGTATCAACAAGTTTGACATCAATGACAAAAAGAACTCATCTTTGCAACAAACACAACAACAACAACCAACCAAGAGATAAAGAATAGAACAACTACACTTGGTTGATTATTTTATGGCTACAAAGGAAGAGGAGACAACAGTAATAGGAGAAATTACAGGACCTATGAAAGAAGGAGAGGTTAATCAATGCAAGCCATCACCACCAAGAGAAACAAAGGTAGCCCAAGTGCTAGAAGACAAAGTGGACACACATAGAGAGGCTAGGCCTAATTAAATAGATGATGTAAGAGAATTGGAATGTGCTCATTTTCTTGTTGATGATGAGTTTATAAATAGTCCTAGATTTAAAGGGCTATGGTTGAAAATAAAAGGAAAGGAATATTTAGAAAGGTTGGAAAAATTAAAATGGAAGCTAGCCCTTCAAAGCATGATTATATAGCTGCTTCCATTATGAGGGAGGTGAAATTTGAGGCCATGGGCATCACTCTTGAAGAAGGAAAGTAATCTAAGAGAGTGGTGTCCTCCTCTTTGATTGGGATATTGCCTTTGTGATAGATAAAGTCAAAGATAAAAATGGATTGTGATAGCATGGTAGGATTATTTGGCCAACATTCATTGAGTAGATTCGTGCATTCAAGTGTCACATGAAGTCATATACATCTAGTGACAGGAAAAGTACTGCAACCCACTTGATTGAATTCTTGTCACATTCAACTTTTTGTATTTTTTATTAGAATATTAACTTTACAGAGCATGCTGGAGGATTAGAATTAGAAGAAATAAATGCAAAATCCAATTTACATTTCAATTGGTCACCTCCAAAGCTACTATATTTTGAATTTTGGAAAGGAGTTAATGAAAGGTTTGATTTGCATTTAGATTTTTCATCATTAGGACCACCTTTGCCTCATCATCTAGCCACAAACCTTGTCATCTTTTTGAAGTGAAATAGATATTAATGTAAAGATTTGATTCACATCTCAATTGGTCTTCAAGTGAGAGCTTCAAATGCCACATCCTTAGACATAAGATTAAATGGGCTACTACTTCATCATAAGAGATTAAATCTATTTTGGATCAATGTGCAGACTTAGTAGAAGGGTCATCAATATTATGGACTTCCCAACTACCACATGCAACAAAGGAGGATTTCTTTTATCTTTTATATGGATTTTGAAATTCCTTTTTTACTCTTATAAAAGGGGATCCTAGGCCATTTTGAAAGTGTTTTTTGAAGTCTAAGTCTTAGATAGTCAAGTATATTCATGTTCTTTTCTTAGTTGTCATAATAGAATCTTTTTTTTACTATTATATGATATATTGTATGACAATTTTTTTATAAAAAAAGGATATACAATCTTGAAGCATTTATCTCAGTTGTCTCCATTTCCACTTTACTTGAATCCTTTGGAATTAATAAACAAGTTTTTTTGGTTTCTTCTCTATGTATTTTCATTGTGGGTGTTTTACTTTTTGCATATTTTCAAGCAAAAGATTAAAATTGCTCTAAGTAATTTAACATAAGGGCTTGAGTTAAATGTTATGGAAATTAAAAGTGGAACTATAGGTAAATCATACATTTCAAGGGTATTATTACAAATTGCTAATACTAGTAGTTATATGATAATATTCATTTGTCATTTGTATATTGTATGCTCTTAAAAGTTTTCTTTGTAGCCCTAGATAGACATTGATCTAATGTCTTAGCACTAAATTGGAATAGAATCACCATTTTGAAACAAAAAAGGTTTATTTACTTTTAGTATTTCTTTTGTTGTAGATAGGATCATATGCTCCCAGAACCAACAAATGAGTAAATCAAATAATTGAGCCATAATTGTTGAATAAATAACTAAGTTTGGGTCTAAAATATGAGAGCTATTTGTTATAAGCAATACATTATCAATTAAATTCTAATATGTTTCAGGTATTGAAAAGGATTATCCTCTTAGATTTTGCAGAGCCAGAGGCCTAACATAGTTCAATTTTGATATTGATTCATGTTTGTTGGTCACTACCTTGAACCCCTTAAGCATAAGAAGTTGGGAAATCTTTAGAGGGATTTGGGTAATTAGTTGGAGCAACCAACAAGGATAACTCAAGTATCAACTATCTATAGGGGGGCCTTTAGAGGTGGGGACCTAATTAGATGAGCCCCTCCCTATAGTAGATTGATTATGAATAGTACCCTATTTATGGCCCAAGGAGGGGGGAGGACTATCTATAGCTATATCAAGGCATTTGTAGTTCTAGATATTGTTGTGTAATACTTTGTTATTCTTTTATTTCTACTTATTTTTCATTCATCTGTAATATAAAATTTGGAGCGAGAAATTGAAGATGAAATCTAGATAGAATATATAATATTTTTTAAGAGTATATTCTTTAGTCATGTAAAAATAATGTTATGAGAGATTGTAGAATTTAATCCATTTCAATTAGGTCATAGATATAGAAGAAATGTCTACAAGTTTCAAACTAATACTTATAACCATGCTTTTAGTATATATTTCTATATTCAAAATTAATGAGAAATCAAGAAAAACATATTATAGTTTGTATAAATATATAATTATAAATATATAATTATAAAGAACATGTTTGTAAATAGGCCAACATATATGAGACATTTCAATTTAGTTTGAAAATTGAATCCCCACAAAATTTTGGCAGCTTTTTGATTGAGAAAAACATTTTAAAAATAAATAATAATTTGATTTGAATTCTTTTAAATTACTTTTTAAATATACGATATTATTTGGTATAAAAAGAATATGTTCAAGTGGGTAATACCTAGACTTGTTTGCTATGCTCTATAGTGTTCCAAAGCCTCACGGGAAACCCCTAATTAGTTATTTCTCATTTTCTATATCTAGTGAATGACGCTAGCCTCATGATTTGTTTAGTTCCTTTCGTCTGACATTTTGCATGCTAATCTAGACAAAATGAAATTTATACTCCAATACTTCTTAAGTTGTCCTCCTAAAATGGATTAAAGAGCTATAGAAAAAATTATATAATTAGTAGGTGATTTAAAATTTATTTCATTTTTTAGTTAATTTTCATTTTTATCGAAAAAATAGTCTTTGTGCAAATCTCAAGCTATATGGTAATTCTTTCTGTTATTTCTTATATAAGCTCTAGTAAAAATCTCACACAAAATTTATGATATAAAATAAACGAAGAATTTAAAATGTCACGTTAAACTTATTCTATAAATTATATCTTTTTTTTTTTTTAATTCTATGCTATTACTAATGTCATTTCTTATTGTTTATGTGGGTACAAAGTTGACTATGATAGTAAATGTTTACTTTCTCCCTCAAGTTCTCAATGATTTATTTTAAAAATTATATATGTATATTTAGGTGTTAAGTGAAATCTAAGTTTCTCCTATTTTGTGTATAATTATATTTTTCTAATATGTGTTTTAATTAATCTTTTAATGACAAATTGAAATTATCACTGAATAATGCAACATAACCAATCCATATATTTTGCAAAAATGTTTGCATATTTTAAACCTAAGAGTGTACAAAACTACATAAATAAAACTAATTTGTCAATAGATAAATATTTTATAATGTACGTAAGTTAAAATTCAAATTGTATATGAATTTTATTATTTTTTTCACATAAGCTTCATGATTTATTTCTATCTAAGTATAAATAAACATTATTTGACATATCTAATTAGTGCATATGACATCTCTAAATAAACATTATTTGAGATCTCCTTAATTTATTATTTTAAAAAACTTAAAACACAAAAGTTCAATAGTAATCTTAAATGTCATAATAGATTTAATCTAAAGCTAAGAAATTGAATCTCCAAGTTTCACTCTTATAGAATTCATACCAAAAATATGAAAATTTGATTTGTTATCAATTATGCAATTATTAAACTAGTTAATCTATAAAATGATAAAAATTAATCTTCCACTCATACAATGGTGGCTCTACGCTCATGTCTATTGGCCTGCCTATAAAATTTTCAGTGGGTTTGCAGAGGAATTTGTATTGGTGGAACGATTCAACTCATTACTGAGGAAGCCATTTAAAGGACTATCAGAAAGCACCATGTCAGAAATCCAGGCCAGTCTTTTATTGAGGAAGCAATTGAAAGAACTATCTAGGAATCCAGTGGATGGATTCTCAGCAGGACTTGTGGACGATTCAAATATTTTTGAGTGGAGTGTAGCAATAATTGGTCCCCCAGATACGTTGTATGAAGGAGGATTTTTTAATGCCATCATGAGTTTTCCACCAGACTACCCAAACAATCCTCCATCAGTGAAGTTTACATCAGAAATGTGGCACTCGAATGTTTATCCAGATGGACGTGTTTGCATATCTATTCTTCATGCACCAGGAGATGATCCAAATGCTTACGAACATGCTAGTCAAAGATGGTCACCTGTGCACACTGTGGAAACTATTCTGTTGAGTATTATATCAATGTTATCTAGTCCCAATCATGAATCACCTGCAAACGTTGATGCAGCCAAAGAGTGGAGAGATCAAAGAGGTCAATTCAAGAAGAAAGTCGGCAGGATTGTTAGGCTGTCCCAAGAAATGTGACTTGAGATTGGATATATGGTTGATTGGTGTATTCATCTAATTCTATATATCTGACAATTATGATAAACACTTGTGAATGTTGAATTTATATATATTAGGTAGGTTTTATGTTTGAAATGATATAAGATTGATATATTATATGGTTACTTTCAAGTAAGTATACTTCTTTGTAGTGTCATCTCGCTTGATGCTTGTACTAAGATGAGAAAATCGGTTCATTATCTTGGCGTTTAGGGTTTATATATGCATTACAAAAGAAGGAAAAACTAGAGCATTTGATAAAAAAATCTATAGACAACATACTCTACTTGCCATTTAGAAAACAACACAAATTCTGCTTTTCCAAAATTTTCCCCTCTTCATCAACTATCTACCCCCTTTATATCTAAAACCCCTTTTTCATTTTCAAGAAATAGTTCGTTCCAGAGTAACGGTCTTGAAAATGATCTTTTTAAACATGATTTCAAAAATTAATAGAACTAAAACTAAACTCATATTATAAACAGTTGTCAACTTCATACTTCTTCTTCCTCAGGCACCAGGTTTTAACCGACAATCTGATTGTCGATCATCTCTTTCTTCTTCTTCTCTTCTATAAGTACCTAGAGGACTGTTGAAAACTCATCTTCATCTTCTATAAGCTCCGCGAGAAATGTCGGTTAGGTGAAAAAAAGTGTCATCCTACATGTGTTCAACATCTGGTTGTATCATGGGAACTTTCCCCTTAAGAACCATCCTCTCCGTTGTCTTGAAAACTAATCACCAGGATTTCTTCTAGCAGCTATTTCTTCTTGCAAATGTCATTCGTTATTTTTAGCTTGCTCATAAATTTTCCTTAATAAGGCTACAGTCTTTCTATACCTGACAGAATCGCTTTGTTGTTTCCATGCAAGAAAATGCAGCTCTTGAATAATATTCCCTTGTTCACTTCCCGACCAATTTAGGTCTGGATTAACAACCGACAACTGGTTATTGTGAGGCAAAACCATTTTGGTAAAGAAAACTCATGATGGCATGGGTTACTTGATCAATTTCTAAGGGTGGTGCATTAAGTTCCGCCTGCAAAAGGAGATAAAATAAAAATTTACAACTCACGCCGCCACCTTTTCGTGCCTTTAACCATTTAATATGCCATTAATGATGGCACTTGTAAATCTCCTTTTGATTTGTTTCTCGGGAATTTTGCATTACAAGGTTGTGAGATGACTTGGAAACCGACATAAAGGAAGTTGAAAATCTCTGATACCCTGATATCGGTCCATGGGAGAGCGTCGGGTATCGGGAATGGATAAGAAGTGGGAACTGCAAGGTTTATTGGTTGTCGCCTGATAAACATTAACCTTTCTTTCTATTGTGATATCGGGTGAAAGCGACACTTGGGAATTTCAAACATAGTTCTAACATGCTAGGACTTATCCGATAGGGCAAGAGTGATAAGGAAGACATGACTTTCTCTTAATATGGATAGTCAATTTTGAAAAACAACGTAGGAGACAACCATCCTATGAGTAACTTACTAAAATTGAATCTGCATACACCGCCAAGTCAATATTGATGTCTATTGTGTATTGAATCCTAAAACTATATGAGTATCCTAAATGTAGTAGAGAATCTACTTGGTTGCATTCTAGTGTAACTCATGGGGATTATATAAAAGAAGAGAGAATTTTTAAAATATATGAAATATTAAGTCTTGTATGAGTGGGATAAATGAGTCTTCAAACATGTTCAAGTGGGTAATACCTAGGTTTCTTTGCAATGCTCTATAGTGTTCTAGAACCACATGGGAAACCCCTAATTAGTGATTTATCATTTTCTTTATCTAGTGAATGCCACTATCGCCTCATGATTTATTTAATTCCTTTCATCAAACATTTTGCATGCTAATCATGACTAATGTTTTCTTGTGTAATTATCTCTTCCACATTGCTCCAAGATTGGAGGTAGATGCGAAGGTGGAATTGATACTCCAATACTCCTTGAGTTGTCCTCTTAAAATAGATTAAGGAGCTACTAAGAAACTTAAACAAATTAGTTGATGATTTTAAATTTATATTATCTTTTAGTTAAGTTTTTTTTTATTTTTGTGTAAATTCTCATGTTATATGCAAATTAGACACAAAATTTTTATAATTCTTTCTATTATTTCATATTTAAGATCTAGCAAAACACCCAATAATTTAAAATAAATAGTTAAACTTTTTCTATAAATTCTAACTTATTTTATACTCTATGGTGTTCCTTATGTCATTTCATAATGTTTATGTGGTATAAAGTTAACTATGGGAGTTAATGTTTACATTCTCCCTCAAGTTCTCAATGATTTATTTAGAAAACTATGTATTTGTATTTAGATAAATTAAGGGTAATCTAGGTTTTTTCTATTTTGTTCAAAGCATATTTAGATATAATTATATTTATATAATATATGTTTTAATTAATCTTTCAATGACCAATTTGGAACTATCACTATATAATGCAACAAAATCAATCCATATATTTTGCAAAAATGTTTGTATATTCTAAACCTAGGAGTGTACAAATCTACATAAGCAAAACTAATATGTCAATAGATAAATATTTCATAATGTATTTAGATTAAAACGTAAGTTATATATGAGTTTTATTTATTTTTTTCACATAAGCTTCATTGTCTGTTTTTATTGAGGTCTAAATCAACATTATTTGATATCTCTACCATGATTTTTTTTTTAAATCTTCGATTATGATTTTTTTATGAATATACACATAATGTACAATAGATCAAAGATCTAACTAGTTCATATAACATCAAAATTTATTGTTTACAAAACTTTAAACACAATCTTAAGTTCAATAGTAATCTTAAATGCTTGAAAAATGAGTATATGTAAAGCTAACAAATTTAATATCAAGTTTCATGCTTATAGAATTCATATGAAAATTTGAATTCTTATCAATCATGCAATTACCAAACACTTGCCACATTTCTAAATTTTGTAACATGATGAAATCTTGACAAAAAAGTTCCAATAAATAATACCCAAATTTAATACATTGAATCCTTCTATTTATTAACAAGGACTATAGCTACACTACATATTTTATCTTTTGGTAGTGTATGGAATGTAGAACAATTATTTTTTGACCATAATGTAATATATTGTAAAACATTGATATTACTTCGTTATAACAAATAAATCAAGTACATTTGACATTGTATAACTATGATACATTAATATTACTTACCTATTGGTTATTTATTTCACCCAAATCTACTTCGTTTTAGTAAATAAATCAAGTACATTTGACATGGTAAAACTTTGGTTCTTACAATAGTTATCTTAATCATCTAATGACGAGTATTACTATCCATAGTTTTATAGGATAAGGAATACAAAATAATGTAGTTATTTATTAAAAATGAATTGTATTTTATTGGGAAAAAACATAAGTAATCTTGAAAAAATATTAAATAAATATTTTTAAGCATGTATAAAAAAATTCTTACTTTTTCTTTTTGACAAATATAATCGAGATTTATGATTTATTTTAATTCCTTAATTATCTAGAATTTTATAGCCTTAAAAATTGGATTCCCTCCATATCTTGCGGTGGCTTGTGGGTGGTTGTTGTCATTTCCAAGGAGATTAGTCTTTCCCTAAAAGAAACTTAAACCAGACTTGGTCACATAAACACCCTTGAACTATTAAAAAACAAAAAAAAATCGTCAAAAATTACTTTAGAATGTATTATAAATTCATTTATAACATTCTTCATTAATTCCTCCGGGTAAAGTTATAGAGATGAATTTATAAGTCTCATGTTGAAGTAGCTTAGTGAGTCTTGTATGTAGAATCATTGTATTTTAATTAAGGTTTTGAGCATTGGATAATTCATATGAGAATTCAAAGAGTTATCACTCATGCAATTATGAAACTAGATATTTGACTAGTCACATTTCTAAATTTTGTAACTCATTGAAATCTTAAATTTTTTTATTTAAAATAATATTCAAATTTACATACTTCACAGATTTTATACACTATCATTCCATTTGTTAATATGGACTATAACTACTGATGTCATGGAAATGGGGACAAGGCAACAACAAAGTTCAATGTTAATAAGTTAGTTTCAACCATAAAAACAAAACAAAGAACTAAAAACCATTCCAAACACATCAAAAGAGATTTCAAAAAGCATGAAAGAAGTTTAACAAAATAAAAGAAAGGAGAAGAGCCTCCGTAAGATGCTTCCATGATGCCTTTTGATGCTTCTCCCTTGTTTCTCCCCTCTGCAAGTCCCAAATGAGTGTAGCTCTCAGCTTTTAGCACTAGCCATGGATGTCATATGGAGATTCAAGATGGTTGAATATGATAAGCAAATGCTATGCAAGTGTAGATAGTGATGCTATGAAAAAGCTCTATGCTAATACCAGTATAACAACAATACTCTAATGCTATTTTCTTTGTTTGAGGAGAAAGGTTCTATTTATAGAAGAAATGGGGAAATGAAGGGTTAAGATTGAACAATCTTAACAAGAGTTAGGATTGAAAGATATTCAATCCATGTAAGACTTTCAACCCAATCCCATGTTGAAAAGTGTCACCATGAGGAGGCTTGAGAGGAGAGATAAGGAGCATTAAATGCTTGAGGGGACATGATGGTTACCCTAGTCAAAGAAATAAATGCTTTGAAGAGACACATGGGTTACATGAGGGTTAAGTTAGGGGTCAAAGTCCTTAACCATGGGTGCAAGTGGAATTAACCATTAATGGTCATGTAAGAGCCATAAGTGGTTTGGAAGACTTTAGAGGTTAATTTGTTGAACACACAAAGCATTAATTGCTTTTCAAAGACTTTGGAGTCTTTGAGAAGTGACTCCAATTTGCTTAGGAATGTGACAATATTTAGGAGATGGATTAGGTTAATTAGGAAGGGTTTAGAAGAATCTAGAAGGGGTTTTAGGCATGCAAGTGGATTTTGTAGGAAAATGCAAGTGGGAGGAATTTTGGTATTTTTAATTAAAATAAAATCATTTATTTCAATGAAATGGTGTAATTTGCATTTGGGTAAATATTCAAATAAATATTAATTTATTTAAATGAGAAAAAAGAAGATAAAACATTAAATGCTTGAAGACTTTAAGGGAAACCATTAAAGGTTTGAGAAGACTCTAGAAGGAAGCCATTAAATTTGAAGACTTTAAGGGAAACCATTAAAGAAGACTTTAAGAGAAGCCATTAAGTTTGAAGACTTTAAGGGAAACCATTAAAGGTTTGAGAAGACTCTAGAAGGAAGCCATTAAGTTTGAAGACTTTAAGGGAAACCATTAAAGGTTTCAAGTGGGTGAGGATAAATAAGATTTTAAATAAATAATTTTTTTATTTAAAATAGTTGTGCAACTTGCATTTGTAGGAAAATGCAAGTGGGTGGAGGATAAAGGTGATTTAAATAAATGATTTATTTAAAATAGTTGTGCAACTTGCATTTGTAGGAAAATACAAGTGGGTGGAGGATAAAGGTGATTTTAAATAAATGATTTATTTAAAATAGTTGTGCAACTTGCATTTGTAGAAAAATACAAGTGGGTGGAGGATAAAGGTGATTTTAAATAAATGATTTATTTAAAATAGTTGTGCAACTTGCATTTGTAGGAAAATACAAGTGGGTGGAGGATAAGGTGATTTAAATAAATGTTAATTTATTTAAATGTGAGAGGTGGGGATTTGGGGGATTTAAATAAATATTAATTTATTTAAATGTGAGACAATATTTAATTAAATAAATATGATTTATTTATTTAATTAATGGTCTGAATTTGTTAAGTGAATTAAATCAAATAAATTCAATAATTTATTTAATTAATAGGAGAAGAGGGTTAAGATGAATTATTTAAATATATTAATTTAATTAATTATTAATTGATGGTTAAATAATCAAATAAATATTAAATATTCATTTAATTAAGTGGACAGATTTATGTGACTACATTTGCCCCTCTTTGAGACGGTGCAGTTTTATCGCGTCGTTTCAAAGAAAGAAAAATGGGTGTGAAGAAATATGCCCCATAAATGTTAATTTAGTGGGTGGTATGCCCCCTCGAGAGATGGACCGAATTTTTTTGAAAAATCGGGCGATCTATCGAAAAAGAATGAGAAGTGGAGGGGAGGTAGAATAGAAGAAATTAGCAACAACGATGAAAGAATGGAAGAAAAATAGAGTGAATACGGAGAAATGGCAAGCCAGTGAGTACCCGTAGGTTATGCAGGAGATACGGTGCAAGTGTGGTGTTGTGTTTTTGAATGATGCTATATAATTGATCAAAATGGTTGGACAATCTGGTGCAATTGGTTAAATTGCCCCGGTCGAGTCAAAGCGTGACAGTTGATGTCAGTTGGTCGCTTGGACAGGATAAAGTCTAATTAAGTGAATCAAAGTGACCTAATGTGACTTGGACAATTGATGTAATTGCCCGATGAAGTCAAGCTATATGAAGCAAAATTCTCGTTGAGACGTAGACAATTGATGTAATTATCCATTGGATTGTGTTTGATTGGTTGATCAATTGATAGTGTGTGTGTGTGTGTGATGGATGGTTGTGGGGAATCATGGCAGCCCCGTTGAGACTAGGTCATTATGATAAATGCCTGATGTAGTCTAGGATTACCATGATCGATTACCTATTGAAACCCGAAGATACTTGATCAGAGTATCTGTTGATAGTCTAGGTGTGCGTGAGTCAAGGTACCTGTGCAGAGAGAGTAACTGGCTTAATTTTGTGGATGAGTGAGGATGGGAAGCGATGAAGGGATTGGGATGATGTTGATGATCAAGATAGGGAGGGTGAGGGGGGATTCGATGTTAGATAGAAGATATGGAGGACTAGGACCGAGTCTTATGGAAGAAGATGAGTAAAATAGAGTATGCATTATTATGACTATGTATGCATGATATGCAGCTATTATGAATGTATGGATGGGTACAATGCAACGAAATGCAATATATATAGATGAGATGAGATGATGATCCATAGTGCTCTATTTTCATCATTGAGCTTTAAAATGTTGTAAGAAAATACAAGCAACTTGACATAAAGATTCAAGATGACCAAAGTATTTCTGACATGGATTTGATATAGCAAGTTAATACAAGCAACTTGATATAATGGATCAAGTTGACCTGAGTATTGCTTGCAGAACAGACAAGGATTATCTCCTTTCATGCATGACTTGGATCGTCCTCCTTGATCTTAGGCTGATCATATCCTGAGACAAGTGCATACCGTAATAAGAGATAAAACCTTTATCTAGTTTGGATGAGGTAGGAGGAACCAAAGAAAGAGCATTGTACCTGCAAACAAACAGTATATACATAAAGAATAAAGAATATGGATCCTCGGTAATGGTTCATGCTCATATGGTTGAGGTATACGCTGTAGTCAGCAAGTCGTAGTGATCTATGACTGTATTTTTGCCTATGATCACGTAGCTTAGTGAACTTTCCACGTAGACACCATTAGTACATGCCCCAGAACTTCATCGGAATAATGTGCCGAAGATACACAAACAATGTTGTAGGAACCTGATATAAATAACTAGCCCATAAATCAACCAAGTATTTGATAGCATAAATAGAATTTTCTTGTCAAAGAAAATGTCATCTTGTCTTTGTTTTGGTAAGGAAGGATGCATCCTTGTTGAAGACAATTTTGAGTGTTGATGTTGATTGTGTGGTCGATTGATAAGTGGTCATTTTGTGGAGTATATCACAATGTTTGTTTGGTATCTGCGCGGATGAGTATGTACAATGTGTTGCCATGTTTTTGATTGATTTTTGATGTTTTTGGATTTTGTTGATTTGATTTCCAATGTTTTTGATATTTTGGTGATTGTTTTGAATGTTTTTGGATTTTGTGAGACAGTTTTGAATGAAGAACTCCACGAATCACAAGTAATGCAGAAATCCACTTGCATCAATAGGTTAAGGGCATTGCCCCTAGTATAGGTAGGACCATGAAAAAGCGGGATGCAAGACACATGAAGTACTATCTCTTTATTGCAGATCAATAACCAGCCATGGTTTTGGACAGATGGATGAGAGGATGAAATGAATGTGATCGCAACAAGTCTAAAAGACAATGGAGCCATAGCCTTTATGAGTGGCACCTGTTTGCCAGGTTTTCACCATTGTACTTACCCAAGGTGCCACCGGAGTGGTTGTTCATCGTTTGGATGCATGATTTTTCTTGACTTTTTTGATGTTTTTGTATTTTCTTCAGGACATTTATCTGAATGTTTTTGGATTGTTTTTCTGGTATGTATGAGAGCCTGATACTCTGTACAGCTTTACGTATAAAACCATTTGAGGTGCATGCTGTTGATCAGATCTGCTAGCGGTTCTCTTTCTGAAGTAGCCAACTGATATGCCCCGGACCCAAATACAACAGTGATAACATATGGACCCAGCCAATTTGATTCAAACTTTCCCTGATGTTCTCTGTTTGGTTGGTTACGAGGATTCTCTCAAAGAACAAGATCACCTACCTCAAATGTACGAGGTCGAACTCAATGATTATAGCTTCTGCTCATGCGTTGTTGATAGGCTTTGAGGTGGTTGTATGCAGCTTGTCATTTCTCATCAAGTAGCTCTAAGTCCTAGAGGTGTGAGACTCTGTATGCTTCATCATCTATCAGATTATGCAAGGAAACCCGTAGTGATGGTATCTCAACCTCAATAGGTAAGATAGCTTCGGCACCATAGACCAATGAGTAGGGAGTTGTGCCTGTAGGGGTTCGAATGCTAGTTCGATATGCCCATAGTGCTGGATTCAATTGAACATACCAATCACGGCCGACATCGTTGATTGTCTTCTTGAGGATTCTCAATATGTTTTTATTCGATGCTTCAGCCTGACCATTTCCTTGTGGGTAATAGGGGGTGGAAAAGCGGTGTTGGATGTGAAATTTCTCACAGAGTTCACGGACATCCTAATTTTTGAAAGGAAGACCGTTATCTATGATGATGGACATGGGTACACCATACCAGCAGATGATGTAATTGAGGATGAATGAGGCGATCTGCTTGTCGGTGACTTGGGTAAGTGGAACAGCTTAGATCCACTTTGTGAAGTATTCGGTGGCGGTAATAATGAATTTATGGCCATTGGATGAAGATTGATGGATTTTACCCATAAGGTCAAGATCCCATTGACAAAACGGCCATGGTGTTGTGATTGGTTGCAATTCTTGTGCTGGTGCATGTATCAGGTCGCCATGAACTTGGCATTTCTTGCACTTTCTGACAAAGTAGTATGAGTCTTTTTCCATAGATGGCCAATAGTATCCATTGCGCAGGAGTTTCTTGGCTAGGGACGAACCACTTGCATGGGTTCCACAAATTCCTTCATGTACCTCTTCCAAGGCCTTTGTTATCTCATCTTGTTCTAGACATCGAAGGAGAGTACTATCAAGACTATGTCGGTATAGGGTTTCGGCAATAATGGTATATCGAGCAGTTTGGCAAATGAAGGTTTTACGTTGGTTATTCGATTGGTTGGGAGGAAGGGTGTGATCACGAAGATAGGTGTAGAACTCACCGTACCATAGGGATTTGGAACCGACAAGGCGACATATCATCTCAGATTTGGGGATATCATAAGCGGGAATCCAAAGTTGTTCTACCAAGAACTTGTAGCGTGTTGAATTCTGTGGAAGATCTAGGAGAGATGCGATGGTAGCCATAGCATCAACAACTCGATTCTAATCTCTAGGTATCTGCTCAAAGGAAATTGTAGTAAATGATGACTTTAGATTGTCCACCATTTGCTTGTATGGCATGAGTTTATCATCCTTTGTCTGATATTCATCAGTTGCTTGTCGAATGACCAGTTGTGAGTCACCATATACTTGTAGTTCTTGTAATTTCCATTGTACGACTAGCCTGAGTCCTGTGATCAAGGCCTCATATTCTGCTATGTTGTTAGTGCATGGAAATGTGAGCCTATAAGACTTCGGGATGCTATCACCTTGAGGTGTGATAAATAGAATGCCTACCCCCGAGCCATGCTTAGTGTATGAACCATCAAAGTATAGTTTCCATGGTTGTGCTGTTGTGATCATGAATATATCTTCATCTAAAAAATTGGAAATGAGAGGATGATCGCCTATGAGTGGTGCATCGGCCAACTGATCTGCAATAACTTGACCTTTGATAGCTTTACGGTCTACATACTCGATGTCAAATTCACTTAGAATCATCACCCATTTGGCCAAGCGGCCTGTCAATGCTGCTTTGCTGAGTAAATACTTGAGTGGATCAATCTTTGCAATGAGTTGTACCTTGTGTGTTAACAGATAGTGCCTTAGTTTAGTGGCTGCCAGGATTACTGCTAGGCAAGCTCGCTCAATAGGTGTGTAATTGAGTTCATAGTCCACTAGTGTACGAGAAATGTAGTAAACAACACTCTTTCCCTTCTGCATTATGTTGTGCCAATAGTACACCCAATGTTGTACTTGTTGCCGATATATAGAGTAATAATGGTCTACTTGGATCTGGTGGGATCAGCAATGGCGTATTCATGAGATAATTTTTAAGCATCTGAAATGCTTGCTGGCATCTGGCATCCCACTGAAAGCGGATGTTCTTGTGTAGCAGGTGTGTGAATGGGTGGCATTTATCTGCCAACTATGCAATGAATCTTCAGATGGATTGAAGTTGCCCTTGTAATGTCCTTAGCTAACTGATATTCTTTGGTAGTGGCATGTCCATGATTGCTTTGACCTTTGCTGGATCGACCTCAATGCCTTTGCTTGAGACAATGTATCCTAGAAGTTTCCCGGAGGTTACTCCAAAGACACATTTCTTTGGGTTGAGTCGAACATGATATTGTTCCAGTCTATCAAAGATTCTCTCTAATATGTCCAAATGACCTTCTCTTGTGAGTGATTTTTCCAGTAAGTCATCAACATAATCTTCCATTATGGTATGCATAATATCATGAAAGATAGTAGTCATTGCTCGTTGATAGGTTGCTCCTGCATTCTTTAGACCAAAAGGCATTACATTCCAGCAGTATGTGCCCCATGGACATGTGAAGGCCATCTTATGTTGATCCTCTGGTGCGATCTTTATCTGATTGTATTTTGAAAAGCCATCCATGAGTGAAAGCATGGCATGTCCTGCTATCAGGTCTACTATGATGTCGATATTTGGTAGGGAGAAGTCATCATTAGGACATGCCTTATTTAGATCTCTGAAGTCAGTACAAATGCGGATGCCCCCTTTTGTTTTTCCGACAGGAACAATGTTGGATATCCAATCCGCATAATCAATGGGTCTAATTAAACCAACATCTAGGAGTTTCTTAAGTTCTGCTTTGACTAGGACTGCAATCTGAGGATGCATCTTACGAAGCTTCTGCTTGACAGGTTTGGCTCCTTCTTCTACTGTGAGATGATGCATGACTAAATTAGGATCAAGTCCAGGCATGTCTGCATATGACCATGCGAAATTGATCTGGCGCTTTTGAAAGAACTCTATAAATTTAGGTTGTTCCTCTGGAGTGAGAAGAGATGCCAGATGTATGAGGTGAGGATTTTCAGGAGTCCCCACATTGTATTCGTTGGTTTCCTCGATGAGAATCGTTGATCGTTCCTGTTGTGTACTAGCGGGGAGAATGTCAAACCCTTCATCCTCAGGTGCCTCAGAGAGGTTTTCACCATTGGATACGCTCTTTTTTTTTACTTTTGTTGAATCAAACAGTGCCACGGTGTGGTTTTCACTGGATGTTTTATTGTTATATTTTTGCTGCTAAAAGGTTTGGCATCCGCCCCGAAGTATGCTACGCTTTTTAGTTCTATGGCGAATCCAGCTTTGTGATCCCCGCTTGGTAGGTTATCCCTTAATTCCAAAAATTTAATGATGGCCTCATCGTTTTGGAAGAGGTCAAGACATGGGGGATTTGGTTGGTTCCATTCGATGAGTTCAGGATGGATAATGGGCATTACTTCATCGATTAGGTTAAGTTCGTTAGATGTATCAGTGAGGGTTAAAACAGTGTGGTGAAGGTCATTGAAGGTACTCTCCTTGTCAGAATCAGGCGTAGGATGAGACGTAGGGCCTATGGAAGATGTTTCCAGCTCAAGAACCCAAGAAGTCTTTATCTGTGCTTCTCCGTAAACAGGGATGTCTTTGCGTGGTGGAGGTAGTGATGTGTCTTCCTCATCCGAAGTATTAAGCTGGATGGAATCAAATTCCCATTCATGTGAGTCGGTTTCCGAATCACTTTCCAACATCCGATTACTATACCATACTAGGATGTCCTTTGAGTTGAACATTGCCGGTGTGATCAGTTGATGTACCTTTGTAGATGAAATGATCGGTGTTGCAGGAAGGATGATGGGGATCAATGAATTCGATACGGGTAGTATCGGTAATGTTGACTCTATTGCTTCTGTTGGAACCGCTGGTGTTGTATATACTGCTATGGGTTCTGATACAGTTGCTACTGCTAATGGTGCTTTTATTGTTGCTGCTGATGGGATTACTAGTTCGCTTGGTGGGATGATTGGTATTGTAGATGATTGTGTTGGGATTTTGAGCCTCGATGGGGCAGTTGCGATGGTGTTTGATGTTGCTCTGATAATAAAAGGTTTCCTCTTTGCAATAGGCTGATATAGTGGTTTGTTGGGTTTTCCTTTGAATCTGAGCTTAGGAAAGATCTCCTTTTCAAAGCCTAGGCCTGCATTATCCTTGGGCTTTAATTCCGGTAGTAGTGGTTCATGTCGTCCTTGTTTGCAATATCCCAAAGCACTCTGACCATCATACCCCATTCTTTGCATAATGAGGAGGCCTTTGCCATATTGATCCGTAGGAAGCGTAGCTTGCGGTATATCAGTGGTGACGGGATCTCTATAGATCCATTCCGCTAAGTCCTCATCTTGGGTTTCTTCTTCTTGACTCTTTTCAAGGATGAAAGGCGTCAAAGCACATGCTAGCATGATCAGTGGTTGCTGGAGGAACTGCTACGGTTTACCATGTGTTCTAGGAGAAGTGGGCATTTGTCCCACACAAAAGAGTTGACTCAAGTTGTATTCCCCAGGACCTTCCTCTGCTATTTTCATTTTAAGCTTTTCTTGCTTGGGTATAGTGGTGTTCGAACTGGCAAGAGAGGCGGGACTTATATATGATGTGGAGGAAATGGCTTCTCTATTATTAGGAACGGTAATCTCTAGTTGATGGCAGATATTATGACAGTATGCAAAGGGATTTGCATCGCCCAGGATTGTGATCTCTACACCGTTATGTGGGAACTTGATACATTGATGGTAGGTAGATGGAATGGCTTGCATGGCATGTATCCAAGGTCTTCCTAATAATAGATTGTATGGCAGAGGAAGGTCCAGAACCTGACTGATGATGTGCTTTACCACAGGGCCCACTCGGATTGGTAGTACCATAGCTCCTTTGGATGAACGCTCTACATCGTCATAGGCTTTGATTGTGATCTTCTTGCGAGGATCCACTGATTCTATTGCATATCCCAATGCTGTGACCAACTGTAGTGTACAAATATTCAGGCCTGCTCCATTATCGATCAAGACTCGCTTGATCCTATGTTGGTTGATAAAGCCTTCAATGTGTAGCGAAGTGTTATGAGGTTGTTGGAAGGAAGAGTTGTCACTTTCGAAAAAAGTGAGACAAGGTGATGACTTTAGACTTCCAACCATGGCTTGAAATTGGTCTGTATTCAGGTTTGCGGGGACTGACGCCTCTTGGAGAGCTTGATCCAAGATTTTTTTATGAGATGGAGATAAGCGCAATAGCTCTAAAATGGATATAAGTGCGGGCGTTTTATCTAATTGTTCCACAAGATTGTACTGCTTTGGTATGGAGGTGGTGCCTTGTGGAGCTGCCTTTATGGTAACCTTGCCGCGACGTGTAACAACATTGCAATTGGAGTTGGGATTTTTTATGGTTATACTTGCAACTTGTTCACTGGCATCATACAGGTGATTTACAGTATAATTATACACAGCCTGCGTATAATCAGTGGTATCAGTGCCTCTCCTGGAAGTGGAAGGACCCCTTTGATCTTGTGATGGAAGTGGATTTTTGAACATCAGATGATCATTGTTTGTTGTTTTTGGGTCATGTCCTTCAATTTCAAGTTATCCTTGGTCAATAAGATCCTGAATAAGATCTTTCAATCGGTGACAATTACTTGTCTTGTGTCCTCTCCCTTGGTGGAAATCACAATGTTCAGTATCTCTCCACCATGCAGGTTTGACTTGAGGCTCAGAGTTTGATGTTTTAGGTAGAGTGACCAAATTTTGAGAAATGAGTTGTTGCAATACTGTTTCAATGGGTTCCCCTAAGGGAGTGTATGTTCGTTTTTGTTTTTGCTGACGAGGTCTAGGTTCATCGTGAGATGTGATGTGACCTTGATTTGAAGGAACATTTGTGTTATTTTGAGGTGGAGGATTTTGTCTTGCAAACCGAACCACAGGTTGTGCACTTTTGATAGTCCTGGCATCCACAACCCCATCGTTGACGATATTCTTGTTTTTGTTCCAAAAGCTTGGTTTATCACTATTGAAGCGTGGGAGAGGACCATCCTTTGGTTCATTATAGATTTTGATAAGTCCTTTCTTGATGAGGGCCCGCTCACAATTCAAACCCTTGGTGATCATGTCATTAAAAGAGTCTGTGTCTTTGACATCCAGGTGAAATTCCATTTCTTTGTTTAAGTTGGAAATGAATATTTCCACTAGTTCTCGTTCAAGTAACTGAAGAGAACGTCTACTAGACATTTGACGCCATCGTTGCAGGAATACTGAGAATAGTTCACCTGGTTTTTGTTTAGTGTTGCACAGATCAGCCATGGTGATGTCGCGTTGAATGTTATGAGAGTAATGAGATAGGAACTTCTGGATGAGTTCCTCAAATGTTCTAATGCCACCTGGTAGTTGGGAAAACCATAATGTGGTTGCTCCTCCCAAGCTTTGGGGAAAAATGTGCATTAGGTATGTGTCTTCATATGCCACTTCGAGGCAAGCGGAATGAAATTCTCTGACATGATCGCAAGGATCTCCCTTTCCTCTATATTTTTCAAATTTGGGTGTTTTGAATCCTCGTGGAAAGGGTGGCATATAAAGATTCCTATCAAAAGGATAGGGACAAATGTCATTGAGTGAGAACTGGTTAGTCTTGATACCACTATGAAGTTGTTGGGCGAAATTCTCGACTTGTTGCCGCAACATCTCCATTTCATTTGGAGGAGGAGGTGATGGGTTACCTCGAGGAATGTTATATCTGATGGAATCTCTACCTCTTCCTCTTCATGGCGACTTTGTCATTCTGATGCTTGTCTTAATTGGGCAAGATCAAAGTCAGAGGGGAGTTTTGCTCCTTCTTGAGCAAGCTTTAAAAAGTGAGCATCTGCATTGCTCTTGAGTATTTCGTCAAAAAGTCTGTTAAAGAGGGGGTTGTGTTGAGCCCTTTCTATGGTTGCAGGGGTAGGAGTACTTGGTTTTTCATCATTTGCATTTCCTCCAAGTGCTTCTTGAAATTCATTGAGATTTTCCTCTTCTTCTTCTTCAATTTCTATTTCTCGTTGCCTTGACTGTGATCGGGTTTGGGCCATTTTGTTTACAAGTTTTTGTTGAAGTTGGGTGAAAATGATGATGAGTTGTTGATGAAATGAAAGATTGATGGTTGGTGATTTGTGTTGCATATGGATCTCTAACACTTAAAGGTGGATGTGACCAAAATTCTTTCTGGAATTGCTTTGTTGTGTTTGATAAGGTTTGATGTGATAAGGTTTAGAGAAATTTGAGATGTGTTATAGATTTAACTACCTAGTAATGAGAGGATTCACTCATACACTAGTTTTAACCTGCATACATATGTCTCTTAGGATGAGCTTATCCTAGATGTAGAAACAATCTAAAAAGTGATGTCATGTGTTTGATTCAAGCAATATCTAAAAAGAGAACTTGGGACAAGAACCTCTTAATGTTTTGAGAGTTGGAACAGATTGATGATAAAGTGATGATGTATGAGTGAGATAATGGATGAAATGTTTTAACTTCAATAAAAGCTTTGCGTCACAAATGGAACAAACTCTACCTCTTCCCTTTCGGGCGTTGGTGGTATTTCTCGAGCTATGTTGTATGTGATACAAATGTTTGGGAAGAAGTTGGGATTAATATTCCCTCCTTTTTTTTTTGTAATAACTCAAAGCTCTATATTGCATAAAAGCTCTGCGGTTTAATGACTCTGAATCAAATTCGTTTGTTTTGCCTTGAAGGTAGAGACGCATGTGACATAGAAAAACTCTATGGGAGACAAAGATTTGTCTATTTAGATAGAAGAATTTTCTCCTTTTGATCAAAGCCTTTGAGCTCAACGGTCTTCTTTTCAAATTGATATTCTGATGACAATTCTTCTTTCGCAAGATGTGAAGAATGGTCATAAAGTTTGATTCTTTTCTTTGTTTTTGTTTTTGATTTTTTGGTTGTTTTTGAAAGATGCTTGGTTGGATGAACACTTGTGTTGATTTTTGGATTTTTATGATGTTTCTTTGACAAGAAAACAAAGCAAGCACACAAACACAAGAATTTTGCCTTAGAGGCACAAATGAGTATGGGTCTAGATCAACCCAATCCTTGGACTTTTTATGACCCTTTCCTTTTAAGTGTATTTTAGGTGTTTTCTTTCCAAAGCCTGAAGTTGGCTCAATTTGTACTTGGTCTTGAGTAACACGAAAACACTTCAAACACTTTGTATCCCTAAGGTCAAATGGCTAGTTGTGATAAATTCAGCCCACATCTTGATATTTCTTCGACTTTGGTACTACATACCTTATGAATCCCATCGTGGTAGGTAAGGATGTGATATACTAAGTCTTGCGTGAGTATAACAAATAGATGATCCCTATGATGGGGGAGTCACCACTTTTATCAAGCCACAAGTGACCTTTCAAAAAGCTATGTTTCTACTCAAGGAAATATGTATGGTGAGTATCTTGGGAGCAAAACCATCTATGCTCTTGCACTGAATTATATCTCAAATATTCTCAATCAATAGAACGGGTGGGCTACTACTTAAAGGTGTTTAGTAATGTTCGATGTTTTTGGACATAAGTTCATTCTGCAGTGACTCACTTAAGAGACTTGTAACTTGTGGTGGGGCCCATTTGTCTTTTTGGCAAGTTACACTGTAGGAACAGCTATACCCAAGGCTACAGCTTTCGCTCTCACCTGGTTTCTATAGCGGCTTGAAGGATTTACCGCGCGAGGTCGTTCCCAAGAGTGATGTGTCTCTTGGCAGACCTCTCTTAAAAATATAAACTTTGAGTGTTACTAACACTTTTCTCTTGCACCTAGGACCACAAAAGCCAAGGGAGAGGATAGTGTGTGTTAGAAGTAGGACCACTCGAAAAACTTTGCACAAGAGTGCCAAACACAAAAGATACTTGTTCTTTTTAACTCATCATTTGCAATGTGATCTAACTATTTGAAGATGTTGCTCCAATAGTCATGGTGTTTTTTTTATCCTTTAATGGCAAAATGTGTTGTAAACTAGAAACTGGAAATCCTGGTCAACTGAATTAAGAGCACGTTTTGTTTGAAGTAAATCGATTTGAGAACAACTTTGACAAATTGGGGATTCTTTTTAACTTGCACAAAATAAAGTGTTGATTGTGAATTTTAGTTTGATGAAAAAAATAAAATTTGCCTTGTTGATTTTAAGTACCAAAAGAATTTGTTCCTAATTTTGCAAAAAAATAATTTTGTGTGGTTGTTTTTGTGATTCTTTTTAACTTTGAACAAGTGTGATTCTTTTTTAGAGCTCCAAACGAAAGATGTGGTTCTTTTTAAAACTCCAAATGAAAGTGTAGTTGATTTTAACCCAAAAGGAAAATGAATTTATTTTATCCTAACTTGAAAGACAAAGTTAGCAATATGAACAAATTTATTTCCTAAGCTAAAATTGCTAAAAAAAAATTAAAAATCCTATTGTAGGGGTTAGTTAAAACCTGGACAAAAGATAATTAGTTAGAAAAATCTGCATGTTTTGGTGGGCTTCTACAAGCCTAAAAATATTGGTTTTCGGTTACAAGGAATTTTCTTACAACTCTCTGTTACAATAGCTCTACTCTGTGTGAAAACAGAAGCGCTATTTAACATGTAAGAGCAATAGTATAGACAATAGTGTTAAAGTATCAATTTGCGAAGGCGCTAAACTGAGAACAAAAGTGCAAGAGAATGACCTGTGTGTCAATTAAAACATTCAAAAGTTAGTAGTATTCAAAATGATTGCTCTTTGATTCACGTCGGGTTCACCAGATGATGTCATGGAAATGGGGACAAGACAACAACAAAGTTCAATGTTAATAAGTTAGTTTCAACCATAAAAACAAAACAAAGAACTAAAAACCATTCCAAACACATCAAAAGAGATTTCAAAAAGCATGAAAGAAGTTTAACAAAATAAAAGAAAGGAGAAGAGCCTCCCTAAGATGCTTCTCCCTTGTTTCTCCCTTTTGCAAGTCCCAAATGAGTGTAGCTCTCAACTTTTAGCACTAGTCATGGATGTCATATGGAGATTCAAGATGGTTGAATATGATAAGCAAATGCTATGCAAGTGTAGATAGTGATGCTATGAAAAAACTCTATGCTAATACCAGTATAACAACAATACTCTAATGCTATTTTCTTTGTTTGAGGAGAAGGGTTCTATTTATAGAAGAAATGGGGAAATGAAGGGTTAAGATTGAACAATCTTAACAAGGGTTAGGATTGAAAGATATTCAATCCATGTAAGACTTTCAACCCAATCCCATGTTGACAAGTGTCACCATGAGGAGGCTTGAGAGAAGAGATAAGGATCATTAAATGCTTGAGGGGACATGATGGTTACCCTAGTCAAAGAAATAAATGCTTTGAAGAGACACATGGGTTACATGAGGCTTAAGTTAGGGGTCAAAGTCCTTAACCATGGGTGCAAGTGGAATTAACCATTAATGATCATGTAAGAGCCATAAGTGGTTTGGAAGACTTTAGAGGTTAATTTGTTGAACACACAAAGCATTAATTGTTTTTCAAAGACTTTGGAGTCTTTGAGAAGTGACTCCAATTTGCTTAGGAATGTGACAATATTTAGGGGATGGATTAGGTTAATTAGGAAGGGTTTAGAAGAATCTAGAAGGGGTTTTAGGCATGCAAGTGGATTTTGTAGGAAAATGCAAGTGGGAGGAATTTTGGTATTTTTAATTAAAATAAAATCATTTATTTCAATGAAATGGTGTAATTTGCATTTGGATAAATATTCAAATAAATATTAATTTATTTAAATGAGAAAAAGGAAGATAAAACATTAAATGCTTGAAGACTTTAAGGGAAACCATTAAAGGTTTGAGAAGACTTTAGAAGGAAGCCATTAAATTTGAAGACTTTAAGGGAAACCATTAAAGTCTTAAGAAGACTTAAGAAGACTTTAAGGGAAGCCATTAAGTTTGAAGACTTCAAGGGAAACCATTAAAGGTTTGAGAAGACTCTAGAAGGAAGCCATTAAGTTTGAAGACTTTAAGGGAAACCATTAAAGGTTTCAAGTGGGTGAGGATAAATAGGATTTTAAATAAATAATTTTTTTATTTAAAATAGTTGTGCAACTTGCATTTGTAGGAAAATGCAAGTGGGTGGAGGATAAAGGTGATTTTAAATAAATGATTTATTTAAAATAGTTGTGCAACTTGCATTTGTAGGAAAATACAAGTGGGTGGAGGATAAAAGTGATTTTAAATAAATGATTTATTTAAAATAGTTGTGCAACTTGCATTTGTAGAAAAATACAAGTGGGTGGAGGATAAAGGTGATTTAAATAAATGTTAATTTATTTAAATGTGAGAGGTGGGGATTTAAGGGATTTAAATAAATATTAATTTATTTAAATGTGAGACAATATTTAATTAAATAAATATGATTTATTTATTTAATTAATGGTTTGAATTTGTTAAGTGAATTAAATCAAATAAATTGAATAATTTATTTAATTAATAGGAGAAGAGGGTTAAGATGAATTAATTAAATATATTAATTTAATTAATTATTAATTGATGGTTAAATAATCAAATAAATATTAAATATTCATTTAATTAAGTGGACATATTTATGTGACTACAACTACAATGCAAATTTTATGTTTGGGTAGTGTATTGGCATAGAGAACAATTATTTTTGCACAATATTGTAATATTATAAACAATTAATATTACTTATCCACTGGTTGTTTAATCCACACAAATCTAATTTGTTCTAGCAAATAAATCTACTGGATTGTGGATAAGACATGGTAAAACTATGGTTCTTGCAATAGTTATCTTAATCATCTAATGATGAGCATTATTATTGATAGTTTTATTGGATAAGGATACAAGAATAATGTAGTTATTTTTTTAAAATATTATTATAAATGAATTGTATTTTATTGGATAAATCATTAGTAATATGGAAAAAACATTAAATAAATATTTTTCATGATGTATTAACAAATTCTTATTTTTTCTTTTTGATGAATATAATCAAAATTTACAATTTATATTAGTTCTTAATCATCTAAAATTTTATAATCTTAAAAATTGGACTCCCTTTTTATAACAATTCTTTCGACTAAGGAAAGTTAGAGAGATAAATTCATTAGTCTATGTTGAAATAGCTTAGTGAGTCTTGTATGTAGGATCATTGCATTTTAATTGTGGTTTTGCGCAATGGATCATCGTGGCTCTTCGCTCATGACTGTTGGTCTACCTATAAAATTCTCAGAGGAGTTCGTATTGGTGTAAGGAAGCAACTCATTACCTATTTATAACACCCACATCTTCTCCATCATATTATCATAACACCCACATAATCAGAAAGTAGAAGCACCATGTCAGAAATCCAGGCGAGTCTTTTACTGAGGAAGCAATTGAAAGAACTATCTAGGAATCCAGTGACTGGATTCTCAGCAGGACTTGTGGACGATTCAAATATTTTTGAGTGGAGTGTAGCAATAATTGGTCCCCCAGATACGTTGTATGAAGGAGGTTTTTTCAATGCCATCATGAGTTTTCCACCGGACTACCCAAACAATCCTCCATCAGTGAAGTTTACATCAGAAATGTGGCACCCGAATGTTTATCCAGATGGACGTGTTTGCATTTCTATTCTTCATGCACCAGGAGATGATCCAAATACTTACGAACATGCTAGTGAAAGGTGGTCACCTGTGCACACAGTGGAAACTATTCTGTTGAGTATTATATCAATGTTATCTAGTCCCAATCATGAATCACCTGCAAACGTTGATGCAGCCAAAGAGTGGAGAGATCAAAGAGGGCAATTCAAGAAAAAAGTCGGCAGGATTGTTAGGCTGTCCCAAGAAATGTGACTTGAGATCGGATATATGGTTGATTGGTGCAGGATTCAACTAATTCTATATATTTGACAATTATGATAAACACCGATGACAGTTAAATTTATATATATTGGGTAGGTTTTATGTTTGAAATGATATAAGATTGATATATTATATAGTTACTTTCAACTTCATATACTCTTTTGTAGTGTCATCTCTCTTGATGCTTGTACTAAGATGACAAAATTGGTTCATTATCTTGGCGTTACGGTTTATATTTGCATTGCAATTAAAGGAAAAACTAGAGCATTTGATAATGGAATGTTCTTGGAAGACAAAGAATTAGCATAGTCATCTTCCCTCCACTACCCGCGCCTTTACTCTCTTTTATGTTTCTTGATTTTTGATTTTCTGTACGCAGTCCTTACAAAACGTAATTACAATTAACACTATATAATTCTGAAAGCCCGTCATTGATTGATTTATTAGGCTTATCAATTTGATCATAATGGCTCATTTTTTTTTGTTGAGTTATTCATTGAGTGG
This sequence comes from Cryptomeria japonica, assembly GCF_030272615.1. NCBI lineage: Eukaryota > Viridiplantae > Streptophyta > Pinopsida > Cupressales > Cupressaceae > Cryptomeria > Cryptomeria japonica. Next base: position 515,423,207 of record NC_081408.1, on the reverse strand, counting down.
CCAAAGATGATTGGAAGTAGTTTATCATTGGACCAAAACATCACCTTTTTTTAATAAGAGAAAAGTTAGTCGGGTGTGATAGTTTGGGAAACTGAATGCTGGTAGTTTTCACTTTGAGATAACGATTTGAGGTTCGTGTTGTCAATTTGACTATGAAATAGAGCCTCTACCACGGATCAGACAGGCTTTGTCATCTCCAAATCTTACTATTCCACCATCATATCTTTCCATGCTCACAATTTTTTTTTTTATCATCAGTCATATGATGTGAACAGCGACTGTCAATCACCCATTCATTTTTCTCTTCAACTTTAGTAGCCAAGGCTTTCTCCTCAACAACACAGCTAGTGGAATCAATAGGTACAGGTCCATCTTCCTTAATCACAAATACAGTTTTGATAAACTGCAGTAATAACAAAGATAAGCAAATTACAACACACAACACCAATATTTTGACTTGGAAAACCCGTTTAAGGGAAAAACCATGGTGGGAACCTACCCACAGTAAGATGATACTCTGCAATAGTATGTCAAATATTACAATGGGGAATGCACATGCATTCAAGCACACTGCCTAGAGCTTACTGCTCAAATACAATGACCTGAAAGGCTACAACCCTCAGGGAAGTCTCACTGACTTACAATAAGATTTGGACTACAATCTGGAAGGAATGAACTGAAAGAATAGCATCTCCAAATGCTTGATTACAGTTTTGGTTAAGCACAGATCAACACCAATATCTGCTCAATCATAATGTCGAAGAATGAATCACTGTTTGCACATACACCACTCTCTGATAATGCAGACACAACCACTATCTCTAAATTACATGACAATATCACCTATAAAATCATCAACCTTGACAACAAGGTTAGCTAAACCCTCAACTCACAATTACAAAATTACATCACACAATACAAAGATCAACCACCGGACCAATATGATAATTTACATGACATAACATGGACCTAATTCAAATTCCCAAATGCTCAACTCCTCCAAAAATCACACCAAGATCAACCCCAACATGCTACACCACCAGAAATACCGCATAGCACAAAAATCATCACTATTTCATGAAAACCATCAAAAATATGTGCAATGATCAATGTGGATCATCAAAACAAATAGGACACAATTAGGAAACACCAGCAAGCACGTTAGAGTTATCATCAATAGCTGCACCAACACCACTTATCAAATCTTCATCTGTAAACGTCTGAAACTCAAGAACAAAACCAATCAACAATTGTTACGAACAAATATAACTTGTGGAGCACCAAAACATGATCCATTTGAAATGAAGATACACAAGACCGTCCCAAACAATGTCCTAAAGGACATACCGAACTCTACAAAGTACCAATACATCAAAACAAAACTGCAAACTGGATCATAAGATCTTCTCAATCTACAATCACTAGAGCAAATCAGAAGAATATGTTGACATCAATGACAACAACATATCCTAGAAGCAACAATGTCCAACAAACTCCAATAAATCTACGGTGGTGCGATGAACTAAATTTCTTTAAGACCTTTTTAAAGTACTTTGAAATTGTCAAAAGATGGTGAATATCTGAGATAAAATTATAAATCTTCATAGAAGGAAGGGTAGGACAATTACTACAGTTAACAAACAAGGATGAAAGGGTTCATCTACCAATTTAGAATGTAGATTAAAAGAGGGGCTTTCAAGCATCAATTGAATTGCAATGAAGATGTAATTAAGAATCACCAGAACTTTGAGTTCTTGAAGTGTATCAAAGGAGAAGAAAATGGGAAATAATTTAGAAGGGAGAGGATGGAAGGAAAAAGAATTATCTTGATTTCCTTGGTGCATACTTTGAGATCACTGATCATATTGAGAATATCAACATGATTTTTTTTTTTTAAATTAAGCTATATGTCAAGACCCCAATGGTGGAGAGTAGACCGCCTCACAGGCTATATCTAGTTGTGCAAGCACCAAAGCTAAATTGGTCTAAGAATAATTGAGATTGATATAGAGTCTATACATAGCCCTCCTCCAAGTCCACCATAGCAGCAACAACCAACCAAGAGACAAAGAAAAGAGCAACCACGCTTAGTTGATTATTCTATGGCTGCAGAGGAAGGGGTGATAGAGGTAATAGGATAAATTACAAGACCTATGGGAGAATTGGGTAATCAACCTATGCCCTCACTACCAAGAGAAACAGAGGTAGCCCAAGTGCTAGAAGATAGAGTGGACATGCACAGAGAGGCTAGGTCTGATATACTAGATGATATAAGAGCATTGGAATGTACTTAATTTATTAATGATGATGAGTTTATAAAAAGTCCTAAATCTAAAGGACTGGTTGAAAATAAAAGAAAATAAATATTTTGAACGGTTGGAAACAAATAAAATGAGAGGTAACCATTCAAAACATGATTAGATAGTTGCTTCCACTATGAGGGAGGTCAATTTTGAGGCTATAGACCTCAGTCTTGAAGAAGGCAAGAAAATAGTCCAGGATAGTGGTGTCCTCCACTTTGAATGGTACCTCACCTCTACAACAAATAAAGTCAAAGATAGACTTTTTACACACTATGCATCACTGAACAATTCTAGACATTCTCGGCGTAGATAAACAAATAAAGTATTATGAAGTGTGGAGCTCAAAATTTAATTTATTAATACTAGTCATTTTTTCACTTTTTGATTCAGGGGACAAAATTGATTTCAGCATTTTTAATATTACTTTGGACAGGGTCATTATGTTAGATCATGTCTTTGAGAAATTTATTATGAAGACTAGAGCAACTTTGGATAGCATGGTAGGAGCATTTGGCCAAAATTCAATAGATTCTTGCATTCAAGTGGCATGAGAAGTACTGCAAGCCACTTGATTGAATTCTTGTCACATTCAGTTTTTTTTATTTTTTAATCATAATATTAAATTTCGAGAACATGTTGGAGGATTCTAATATGAAGAAATAAATGTTAAATTTGATTTACATTTCAATCGGTCATCTCCAAAGCTACAATGAAAGGTTTGATTTACATTTCAATTTGTCATCATCAAGACTAGTGCCTTTTCCTTGTCATCTAGCCATAAACCTTGTTAGATTTTTGAAGTGATCTAAAGATTAATGTAAATATTTGATTTACATCTCAATCGATCTTCAAGGGAGAGCTTCAAATGCCACATCATTATGTATAGAAGATTAAATGGGCTACTAATTCATCAAAAGGAATTAAAGTGCAGACAAAATAGGAGGGTCATCGAGTGTTTTAACTTCCCAACTACCAACTGCAGCAAAGGAGGATGTCTTTTACCTTTTATCTAACTTTTAAAATGCCTTTTTGTCATGTTGTGACTTCAGATGGTTACCTACCATGGTAAAATTTGTAGATGGCCTTTAGCTTGTTCCTCCTCTGCTCTTATAAAAGGGAAACCTAGGCCATCTTGAAAGGGTTGTTTGAAGTCTGAGTCTTAGTTAAGTATATTCATGTGCAAGTCTTTTCTTAGATGTCATAGCAAAATATTTTTTACTATTATATGATATTTGTATGAATATTTTTTTATCAAAATGAATATACATTCTTGGAGTATTTATCTCAATTGTCTCCATTTTCAGAATTCATCCTTTGGAATTAATAAACAAGTTTCTTTGGTTTCATGTTGTGTGTTTTACTTTCTATATCTTTTCAAGAAAAAGATTAAAATTACTCTAAGTAAAATGCAAGGTTTTCAATGCAATGTTATGGATTTTAAAGTAGACTTTGCGTAAACCATATATTTCAAGGGTATTATAACAAATAATTGATGATACAAATCACTCTATGATAACATTCATGTATCATCTGTATATTGTATGCTCTCAAAAGTTGACTCTATAGCCCTAGATAAGCACAAATCTAATGTCTTAGCATTGAATTAGAATAGAATCTTCATTTTAAAACAATTTTTTTAATTCAATTTTAGTATTTTTTTTGTTATAGATAGGACCATATGCTCTTAGGACCAACAAATGAGTAAATCCATGAATTGAGCGACAATTGTTGAATAACAACTAAGTTTGGGTCTAAAATATGAGAATTGTCTGTTATAAGCAATCCATTATCATTTAAAGTCTAATATGTTTCAGGTATTGTAAAGGATTGCCCTTCTAGGTTAAGCATAAGAAGTTGGAAAATATTTAGAGGGATTTGGGTAATTTATTGGAGCAACCAATAAGGATACTCAAATACTAAAGGGCTTCACTTAGTGAACCTGGGTTATAGCACGTGCGTTCATGGCATACTAAAGAATCCCCCTATTTTTTTTAAATATTGCCCTAAACTCATTTTTTGTCACCCCCTCCCAATACACAGGCTGAATTAAAAGGCCCTCTATTTTCACCAAATATTGCATTTTTTCATAGCCCGAATTAAAAAAACCTGTAATTTCACTAGTAGGTAATATATTGTACCCTCATTTTTGGGATATTAAACCCTCCAATATGACTGCACATGATATAATATTTCCTAGATAGTGAAGCCCCCGTGCTCAAATATCAGCTATGTATAGAGGGTCCTTTAGAAGTAGGGTCCTATAATTAGATGAGCCCCTCCCTAGAGTAGATTTATTGTGAATGTTATGATCCAAGGAGGGGACAAGAGTATCTATAGCTATATCAAGGCATGTATAGTTCTAGATATTGTTGTGTAATACCATGATTCTTTTACTTCGACTTATTTTTCATCTATGATATACAATTTGGAGGGAGAAATTGAAGATGAAATCTAGATAGAAAATGTAATATTTTTTAAGTATATTATTTAATCATGTAAGAATAGTGCTAAGACAGATTGTAGAACTTAGTCCATTTTGATTAGGTTATAGATATAGAAGAAATGTCTACAAGTTTCAAAAGTAAACCTTATAACCACACTTTTAGTATATACTCCTATATTCAACATTAATGATAAATCAATAGAAATATATTATAGTATGTATAAATATATAATTATGAAGAACATGTTTGTAAATTGGACAACATATATGGGACATTTAAAGTCTAATATGTTTCAATTATTGTAAAGGATCACCCTTCTAGGTTTTGCAGAGCCAAAATTCCAAAGGAATTTAATTTTTATATTAATTCATGTTTGTTGGCAAGTAAGTGCACCAAGATGATGAACAAAAAAGTGGCCACATCAAAAAAAAATAAATGAAATTTTCATAACCCGTGCATGTTCTGGAAATTCAAAAACGTGTTTGGCTTGGTAACACCAAGCCTAGCCAAAAACAATTTAAAACAAAAAGTTCCTCAAAACCCGTACGAGTTTTGAGGAACATTATATTTTATAATAAAAAATCAAAAGTTCCTCAAAACTCGTATGAGTTTTGAGGAACATTAAATATTATAGTAAAAAATCAAAAGTTCCTCAAAACCCGTATTGGTTTTGAGGAACATTATATTTTATAATAAAAAATCAAAAGTTCCTCAAAACTCGTACTGGTTTTGAGGAACATTATATTGTATAATAAAAAATGAATAGAAACCTACAGGTTATGCAAAAATTTTTTGTCTTAGTTCTGCATAACCCATACGGGTTATATAAAACTAGGAACCAAATAGGAAGTGGCAAGAGAGAGAGAGAGAGAGAGAGAGAGGAGAGAGAGAGAGAGAGAGAGAGAGAGAGAGAGAGAGAGAGAGAGAGAGAGAGAGAGAGTATGATTAAGAGAGGGAGAGGGAGAGAGAGAGAGTAGGGATTAGGAAGAGAGGGATATAATAGGATAAGGAGAGGGGGACGAAGAGAGTTGGAGATAGAGAGAGAAGGGGATAGGAAGAGAGGGAGAGATAGGGAAAGAAAGAGGAGAGAGAGTAGGATATGGAGAGGGGGTGGAGGGAGAGGGAGAGGGAGATTAGGAAAAGGAGAGGGGGAGAGATAGAGATAGAGAGAGAGAGAGAGAGAGAGAGAGAGAGAGAGAGAGAGAGAGAGAGATAATAGGAGAAGGAGAGGAGGAGGGAGGGAGAGGGAGAGG